>NC_143197.1:617065-921847 GCF_051530095.1 Phoenix dactylifera
ACTTTCATTATTCCACATGAAGTGGAAACAGGACAGATGGACGGAGGGGATCGTGAACTACGGAAGCAAAAGAGAGAATACAATTCAACTTTTTGTTCATTTTGAGAAGTGATTCTCAGTTAACACTATCGCCTTGGAACTTAGTAAAAGAGTAAATGGGACAAAGAAGCCATTTAGTTAACAAGATTTAAACATAAACCATAAAAAATCAATCTAATCCAAATATATCAACAAATAAATGGAAAGTTTAACGATAACAATGTCAATCAGCTAACATCATATCCTATGACAAACAAGAATCTAGTTTGCCTTTAATAGATGGCAAATTTTGGGAATCTAATGAATGATAGGAGAACCGAAAAATATAACAAATATATGCAGATGTTTCTGCTTTTCACCACAATCAGAAGATGTCATTCAGCATATCTTCTATTGTAAGTTCTGATATTTAGTGACTAATCATGAATTTAGAACCCTTTGCTCTATGTCTCCGTCTACGCATGCCTAGAAGCCCTATCATCCTCAATAAATAGAGTGATCAACCAGATTATATGCACAAAATCTTTTAATCTTTCTCCCTCTCGAAAGGAAACTGTCCAGTCATCTTTTTCTATTTTAAAATTATTTTCCCTTCTCCTATGATTTGGGAGCATATTATTTCCTTTTCTATCAATCAGGAAAGCGTTTTAATTAAATCTTACTTCCTGTTTTCTGATCTTCTTTCATTATTTCTTTTCTGCTCTTTGTTTCTTAACCATTCCCCGACTATCTATGATCATGTACACTAAGAAGTAAGAACCGAGATGAAAGCTATTTGTTCTATATAGCAAGCTCGCTAGCCAAAAATATTCTCGGTCCTCCTATTATCCCTCTTTAGCAATGTTTTTCTGCTACTATCTACCTGCCCTCCTCAATTCTCCACCTTCCTGCCAAAATTTTAAATCTGGATATCTCGATTATCTCAGTGGGTTCCTGATACCAATATAATCAAGACATCAGGTTACTTCTCCACCGCAATCGAGGGTGGAAATAATTTAGAAAAGTTAAAATTTCCATTATCAAGGATGATGTCTGGCGACCGAAATATCGGGAAATCAGCAAAATTTCAGCCAAGACATGAGAAAAAGAATTAACTTCCTTCTAAGAAGACTAACTCCGCTTCTGTTCCCCTCCCCTTCCTCCAAGCCAGTCCCCACCACCACCATCCATGGATAGCTCATCTTCCTTTCTCATAAGACCATCCAAACTCACCTCACCTTGAAGAACCACCTCTTCCTTTGATTTCCTCCTTTTGTTCCCTTCTCCATTGAGCCCTTCTCCTACTTTGACACCATCCATGCTGTGAACCCACCCACCTTTCTTCTTCGCACCTCCCCATCATCTACCTATCTCCTCCCAAAAAAAAGGAGAGAAAAGAAACTGAAACAATCCATTTTCATCTTCATCACCACACCATGAACCAGATCTGGCCATCAACGGTTTTAGACTCCAACAGTCATGGCCATGTCTAGCAGTCCCAACCTTCTGTCCTCAGGATCTGACCAGAGCAATACCTGAAGCGCTGAACATGAAGTTGTCTTTGATTTTATCATTAACCCATAACGCATTAATAAATGCAATTAAAATATCTTAGACAATACAACCCACCATTTTAACCAATGTTTCAGGAGATATCAGTTCATATCATCAGGTACATTTGGGTTGATTTTTGAAACATCTCGTATCAGCCGACCGATACAAACCAAGATCTTGGCCAAAATAAACGCATTGCCCTCAGCCTAGATAATAATAGCAATAAGAATGACTGGAAGGGTAATATGTTGGAAAAAGAGGTGGGGGCAGAAAAAGGAAATTTGGCGGCTGGGCGGAGGGGGATAATCTAAAAACAGCTGTAAGTTGTTGCATAGATTACTCAATGCTTCAGTATGATGTCTGGCCATATCTACAAAAAACATAGAACTTACATGCTTAAATGTTGAGCACTTGCAAGGGTAAAATTAATGATCAAAATCTTTATAAACCTTAGGAGGAAAAAGAAGTTTATATGACTACATTAAGATCAGCTGATGCATGCAAGGTTTTGAAGAATTTTAACCTAAACAACTGTAACTGTGATCAGATTGCTCCTTGAACATGACATGAACTGCTGTCTTGTATTAACGATAAGAGGGGAGGGGGGATGAAAGAAGGCATGTGGCTGCTTACTGGCTTTTTGATCTTGAATCGTGCCCAGTGTCCACTTCTCTATCATCCTCAGGGTGAACACTAAAAGCCATTCGCGGTGATCGCTTTGAAACTGAACCCAAAACCGCAGTAGAAGACCTCGACTTGTCAGCTGCCCCGTCCTACAGTAGTTTGAGGTAAAGAAGGATATGAACCCAAATAATCGGAGAAGGTAGCTGAATGGCATAGAGACAAACCCAAGTCAAACAAAAAGATTCCTCAATTAAACAACAAGAATACTTGCTCAGACAAGTTAAGTTACCATCCTCCTCTGTTTCTCTTGTTCTAACTCTCTTCCCTCTTTCTCTTTTCTCTGTTGAATTTCCTGAGCAATTCTATCAGTCTCCGCCTACAAAACATCAAAGAGTTAGATAGTTCAGGACACAAAAGCACAACAGAAACAACAACTCGATGCTAAGAATTTAGAGAAACCTTTCTTTTATCTGTTTCCTCTTTCTTGGCATCCAAAAACTGCTGAGGAACCCCGCTGGCATTATTCTGAGCACTAAGCAGTAGACCCCAGAGCTCCTTCATGAACTTCCCAGTATTTTTCTCCATAAACCCAGTAAGCTGGATCTGCATCTGCTTCCCGTCCACCTCCTGTTTGATATAATTTGATTACAGTTAATCATAATTCTCGATGAATGTGCATGAAACAGTGATGGTACAAACCTTGCCATCCAGAAGACCATAAACAAAGTTAATGAGGACTTCGTCTTCGAATCCAAGGAGCTCAGTCACCCTCGTTGCGATCCATGGCCTTATCACATCCATCTGTACCTTCGTCATATCCACCTACGCATCGAGCATAAAATAACAAAAAATCAGTTCCAGACAAATAAAACGGAAAAAAGGGGCTCTTTTCACGACTTCGATCTCCTACCAAACCATAAAAGCTCTAGTTTGATCTGATGGTCTGTTGCCCGCCTTTCCCTTAAAAAATTTAAGAAAAAAAAAACTAGTTTGTACTGAAAATTCTAGAATTTACAGGGAACAACGTACGGTGCTGGCAGGAATTTCCAAATCATCCTATTCTGCCAAAACCCTAAAGTCCTCATGGAAGATACCGTCAAGTAGATACTAGATAACGGACGAACGCTAAAGGAAATCAAAAGATCAAAATCAGTTTGTGGAATCGACGCACTAACCACGTGATCGAGCTCCGGTGCGAATTTTTGTGACTTCAAAAGCTTCGCTTGCTTGTTGGAGAAGCGAGCGTCCTGATCCGCCGAGGTTCCCTGAAATCGATGCCAAGAAAACCGTTAAAACCCTAACCCATCGCTAGATTGCAAGACATTCGAACTAAGGCGGCGAAGGAGATCGAAGGATAGACAGGATAAGGGAGAGGATTCCGCTCACCCGGAAGAATCCACCCGACATCTTCTAGGGTTTTGCGAAGAACCGGAACGGCTTCGGCACGAGGAAGGCGAAGGGAAGTCACGCCCACGCGCCTCGGATTCTTCCGCTGCAAGGGTTTCTTGCGGAAGCCTATCCAGGGGGTCCAGGACAGCGTTGAGGGGGCGATCGCTTATTTATATTTCTCCGTACGAAAAGGCCCTGACTGGAAGTCCAAAATTACGAAAATGGTACCGTCAAGGTCCAATCCGTGTCTTCCCGCTGGGGCTAGGGCTCTGGTATTGCGGTTTACGAGCAGGCCTGCTTGGGCCTCGCTGTCCGGGGTTCGGGCTACCCATCGCCTTGTACAGGCCGAAGGATAAGCCTATTCAGCCCATAGCCTCAATCCAACTAAATTACATTTTTGTAAAGCATATCAACAGCATGGTAACTGGTAAGATGTCCATTCCAATAATCTATTTTTTCAGACCAAAAAAAAAAAAAAAAATTCCAATATGACATTCAGATGTGTCAAACATAATGTTCCTTTTTTTTTCTATTTTGATGCAGAGGAGGCAAAGTGGTAGCAAGTTGGACTTGCATGTCTTGTTTGTAATTAGCATGGAGTGCTGGGCCATCCAAAGGATATTGCAAAGGTAAAAGGTCCATCCATCGCTGCTAGGTTGATCCAGATGAGGATAAGTTCTGACTAACTAGAAGGCATGAAACTATAGTAACTTATGTATCGATGATTGTAAGACAAAAAAAAATAGTGGAAGGCAGCATAGTAGCAAATTGGACTTGCATGTCTTGTTTGTAATTAGCAATCTACTGGATGCTGCAAAGGCTGATATGTCCATATGTTGATGCCAGGGGGCAATACAATTAAAGTTCTCACTACCCAGAAATCAAGAAATTATAATACTTATGTAATTATGATTGTAAGGGAAAAAAAAAGGCTAAGTTGTAGATTTATATTTATGGATTAGTAAAGTAGGTATGATATTTACCAAGGTAGATATTTCCTTTCTAGAGTGCTTAACACTGTTATGTTTGATCAACATTTCTGTACTAAATTTTTCGTTAAAGATGAAGGATACTTAGTTTTGCAATTATTCATTATAGATTTACTGAAATCTGATATGTGCAATATGTGTAAGAGTGTGTTAGCTTGGAAACTTGAATCTACTGCATGAATGAAAGAAAAATAAATAAGGTGGTGTCTCGAGTTTTGCATGATTTGTGATCGCAGAGGAGGCTCTAGAGTTAGATGTTAGTTGTAAAGCTAGGCCCAGAGGCTTTCCTATTATATATGTGGACTATGTTATTTTTCGAATAATCCAATGTAACTTCTATCTATTGCAATGGACGCAATTGCAAGGTGTTGCCTGATACAGTTGATATAACTCATTGCTTTAGATTTAGATGTGATAGTTACGAGTGTCGATGCATGATATGAAAATTTGTCATGAGCAGCATTCCATAAGTCATATAACATCACACAATGAAGGAACTACATCGAGAGGATTCGTTATCTATTTCCTACAATGTATTATAATCAAGATACTTGTTGATCCTATTAAGAACCCATTTGTTCTCTTGCATTTAGCCCTAAGATATATATGTCTACATCACATGCCAGTGCTTTAGAGGTTGTCAAAAGTGGAGAAGAAGGTGAAGAGATGGGAAGGGACGGAGAGAGAGAGAGAGAGAGATACCAAACGTAACCTCATCAGTAAGTTGTCACCATAATCTTATGGCATCAGGGACAGATAGTGGAGGCTTGTTTTAAAAAAATAAGAACTCTTATATTTAGATAGTAAATTCTACTGTTTTGTTTAAGATTCCTATGACTCATCTGGAATTTTATATATATATATATATATATATATATATATATATATATATATATATATATATATATATATATATATATATATATATATATATATATATATGAATAATAAAAGTTGTGTATCGAGCTACGTGATATATTCTTTACCGGAGGAGCCTTAGATCGAGAGGCCAATCATAAGAAGCTAGCCCCAAGCCTTTCATATTATATAAATGGGCTATGTTTTTTGTGAACAATCTGATATAATTTGTCTATATGCAATTAAAATGATCCATATATACCCTTTTTCTTAGGAAAAAATGTATTGAGAAGATTTGCATGGTAGCAACCAAAACTATGATTGGCAACGTACATCTTTATTCTTGGTAATAAATGCTTGAGGTTGGACCCCCTCTATATATATATATATATATATATATATATATGTAAGTAAATGTAAAAAGAGTTGGACTTGGTTATACTCGAGTTAATTTTCAATCATAACTACATTGAACAATGAGAGTTCTATATATGTGATCTAATATCTTAAAACTGCTTACATATCAAAAATCATATAATTTGGAGATCTTTAACTTATGCATCAAATAGTAATATATAAAATATTATTTAGACTATCCAATTTTTTGTCTACTTCATACATAGGCTACAAGTCTCCAAATCATATATTTTTGGTATATAAGCAATTTAAAATTAGTAGGTCACATCCAATGGCTCGAATAATCAATGTGAGATGTGCACCATCCAATCTAGATTTGACCTTATCTAAATGGAGATTCACTGGAGTGTAACTAAGTCAAGCGCTCTCTCTCTATATACATATATACATACATACATATGTACATACGTACATACATACATACATATTTAAAAATAATATAATAAAAAATGAAATTGAAAATGCTATGAAAGGTATGTCCTCTGAAAAGTTACATAGTCCGGATGGATTTCAACCATTTTTTGTTAAATCTTTTTTTGCATGTCACCAAAAAGGATGTTATTGCAATGGTTAAAGAGTATTTTAAGATCGCAAGATACGAATGGATTGGAAAGCTACATTCATCACTTTGATACTTATAAAAGTAAATGTACAAGCCTATAAGTTTTCTTGACCTTATAAATGTTGCTGCTGAAGTCTCGGTGAATGCTTTTGCTTAAACATATCCTTCTTAGTCTCGCATCTGATTGTTGGGGCATTTTTGTTGAAGGTAGAAATATATCTGATAATATATTGTTAAACCAAGAAATCTTTCATTCACTGGAAAAGGCTCCAAAAACAAAAGCTCTAGTTGCAATTAAAGTTGATATGGAAAAAGCCTACGTGGGAATTAATTAAAATTTTCTATGGCATGTCTTAATGCATTCTGATTTTCAAAGAATATATATACCATAGATTCAAGGGTGTGTAGCGAACTCCAAATTCTCACTTTTAGTGAATGATTCTCCAAGCAGATGGTTTGGCTCTTTCACGAGGGTATGACAAGGCTACCAATATTTGGCCTCTTTCCTATTCATCATGTGCTTTGAGATGCTTTCTTTATCTCTTTAGGAAACATATTTAATGGAAGGATTACTATAACGGCCCAGGACCTCACACAAAAATGCTAGCTAGTCAGAATGTATTATTTGGATTCCTTGATTCTGTATAAGTATCTAATATGTGCCCAATACATAGCCGATGTAGGACTAAATATACTAATGCATGGATCCTCACATACTCTTTCTGTTTCGACATCCTCACCAAGCTAAGAGTCCAAATCTATTCAAATCTAATCACAAGTACCATGATTGGCTCATGTTGCAGTATCCTCTAGTCCATATAGGCGATGGCCCGAGTCTACTCTGATATCATTTGTTACGATCCAGGATCCCATCCAAAAAGGCTAACCAAAAGATATTATTTCGACCCTTAGTCTTATATAAGTACCCAAAGTTTACCCGTGCATAGTCGATGTGGGACTGAATACATGCCCACGCGAATTCTCACAATTATGATATATCAACCTATCACTAATAGAATAATTTTGTTTATATACTTTTTGCAAATGACTGCTTCTTGATGACCAAAGCCACCACCCAGGATGCAATTAGGCTCAAGTAACCAATAGAAGATATTATTACACCTCTGATCAACTTGCAAATTTGGAGAAATCTCGCATGTACTCCTTTATATGTCATTAGCCAACTGTCCGGTTCCTTTGAAAGTTAATGATAAATTGGGAATGGAATATATATTATTCTTGTGGGGACATAGTGTAGAGAAGAGGAAAAATCCACTTTTAATTGGATGGGTCAATCCGCGCGAGCCTAGAAAATATGGTGGTCTTGGTTCCTAATCTCTAGAAGACGAATTGCATGCTTGCAATAGTTGCTGATCAAATTATACTTCAATCCTAGAGCTTGGGGAGTAAACTCATCAAGGCAGAAAAACAATTTCAATGGATCTTGGGAGGAGTACAAACCTGCTAAGAATTGTTCTTACATATGGAAATCCATTTGTCAAGCAGCCTCCTATATCAAGTATGGTTTTACTTGGGCGATTGCTTCTAGAATGGAGAATTGGAGATTGACCTTTCTAAAGATCATTGGCTTTCAAAATATGCCTCTTACTAGCCTTCCAATGCCTATCAAAAATATTTCCTATGCGAGGCTGATGTTGGGCGCATATTGTATCTTCTTTGAGGAAGACTTAGCCACGGTGATTGAATGGGTTCGGAGTCGGAGATGTGGTGCGGAGAGGAGGTCGCTGTTCCATGACGCCTGCAGATTATTGGGAGAATGTATCTTCTATTAGGCCACACGTGTATACAGAAAGGTAAACGGTGCTGCAGACTACGTTGCCTCTTATGCAGCCCACCACTCTAGAAATTTCATCTAGGCGAACCACGGGGCAGTGCATGTGCCTTTATATAGTTTTTTATTTTCTGATCTTGTTGGCCATATTCACGCCCGTCGAATGTGAGCCGCCGTTGTATATAAAAAAAAAAAAAAAAAAAAAAAAAAAAAAAAAAAAAAAAAAAAAAAAGAAGAAGAAGAAGAAGAAGAAGAAGAAGAAGAAGAAGAAAGAAGAAGACAGATCAACCGTGTCACTAGAGAAGTCCCTTTTGTATGAGTTAGCAACCAGGCAGCCCGTGGCCTGGCTGCCCTCTCCGTATATATGGGTTGCTTTGATGGAAGATCCCATCTGAAAGGCATCTTTGAACGTAGGATCGGTATTAAACCCGTGTCAGCAATAGTCATGCCGTGTATGGATTAAGAAATTAACGAGACAAAGCCAGAATGCTCACAACGTCTTCGATGGCTTACGTATTTGCAATTCTAAAACCAATGGCAAGGCAGTCGTAGTGATGACCTGAGGACTAACTTCGGTGATAATGTCCACAAATCGATGCCATGCATGGTCACATCTGATAAAAAAAGTGATAAACTTGAAGACAAACGGAATTGGGTGCTCCCTACAATCACGTCATCACGAGATCACACAATGTCGACTGCGAAGCTTTTTTAAGTTACAGAGATAACAACGCGTTTAGACCACGGCGGGGCGGAAACGCTGGGAGATAGCTGATTAATCGTAGGCCAAATGACCTTCAAAGTTCTAACGCCAGAAAGCCTCAGTCATACCACTTGCTTTCTACAACCCTCGGAATTTATTATTCAGGTAGGTTGACCAGAAGGTGTGGATGCAGTGAAGAAACAAACAGAAAGGGGAATCCAACCTCTGGAAAACCGGATATCAAGATATTACAAAGCTCACATCTCTGACCAGCTGATAAACTTAATTAGTAATTGCTATTTTTTTTGTTTTCTAGTGTTGAACTTAGAAGGAGCGACCTCACGACCTCTGTGTGCCACCCCATATTTCAATTAGAACAAAAATCATGTTGGACGGACACTAGAGAAAGAAATATCAAGCGAGCTTCCTATTTTGTTATATGTTTGCTAGTATCCATCAACCCTAAAAGTTAGAAACTCGTCCAACTAAGAAAGTCATCAAACCCATGATTAAAAAAAATCAAAAAAAAAATCGTATATGGCGTCCTCTTTCTTCTTCATTTCTAGAATATACTTTTTATCGATATACACTGCATGATTAAGTAATACGTACCAAACAAATTAGTCGTCTACCAAATCAATACGCATCTAGAGATACATAGTTAGGTAATATGCACCAAGCAAACTAGTAATCTAGCAAGTCAATACATATTTTTAAATAAATCAATACATAGTTTCTAGAATATGGTATTCAGCAGTACACAGTGTACGATTAGATGATACATACTTAACAAATTAGTCATTTAACAATTCAATATACATTTTCAAAAAAATTGATACACAATTTTTAGAATATCATATTCACCAATATATATATATATATGGTTAGATGATATATACCCATCGACTTTCTGATACATACTATAAGTTTTTTTGATACACGCCCAACAATAATTTAATACACACATACATGTAAATTGATATACAATTTTTAGAACATACCACATGATCGCATGATACATCAAACAAATTAGTAATCTAACAAACTAATGCAAGTCTCTAAATAAATTGATATACAACAAGAAATTATGTACATACCATTTTTTTTAATTTTATCAACTCTTATGTGCAAAAGATATTTTAAAAAAAAGTGATTTAGAGAAGAAGAAACATACTCAAAATAAAAAAAGAAATCCTCACGGATAGAAAAGACGGCTTGATAAGGAAGAAGACCTATGGAGAGGCCTAATGAGAAAGAAAGAGGATGCATGTGCAATTTCTTTTCCTTTTTTTATTTTTTAATTACGAGATTGACGATTCCGTTAGTAAAAAAAATTCCTAACATTTGAATTTCTTCTTTAACATGAGCACTATAATAAATGTGACAAAATAGGAAGTTAGGCATTTTGGTGTCCGCTCCGTATGATTTTTATTTCTTCAATTATAGATAAAATTTGGTACAATACCGCAACAGCCGGACCCAAGCTTATGCCACGAACTCGTCACTTAGTCTAAAGCATCACCAATATAAATTGAGGTCGTGTCAAGATCCACCAACACACAAAATCGATAAAAATCGAAATACTACCTAAATGGAGTTCATGAGATGGATGGATAGGATTGGAGGTTACCCTCAGCTAGCTGGCTATTGTCCGCCATTCAAGTTAGGCGTCAACTAAATGTAATTAAAAAAAAAAAAGTTTGGGCCTTTTTTGGTGCATTTTTTGTACCGTAGAATATGGTACCTGCCACGTCACCTATTTTCGAGACACTGTTTGCATTCATTTCATTAGTACAATATGCGGTGCGTTGCAATGACGAAGTAGAATTGTCTGTCCGAGATGGATTACGTGACGGTTATCTAGAGGCCGCGATTTCGTTTCATTAAAAAGGCGTTTGTCTGGTGCCGACTACCTCCAGCTTGGCGGTAAACGCCCGCTATTCGCTTCCAGTTCCTGGTTCGCCGATGTTGCCATCAAAGGTTTCCAATCCGGGACCATTCCGTATGAACTTCCCGCAACCGCGTCGCCGAGAAAGCTCTTGGAAATGGTGACCCCCAGCTCCCCCTTCCTCAAATAATAACCCGCCTCCAACCTCCCAAGTCCCAACCAAACCAACACCAATAATTCCATAACAAAAAAGAACCCCCCGTCGATCGATCTCGTGTCTGGCCAGAGAAGGAAAAAACGACGGAAGAAAGGAAAGCCGTACGTGCATCACTCGCGTCTCGCCTCGTCTTGCCTCTGTTCCAATGGTCGTCGTCATGGCCTGGCTCGCCGATCTGCGGGCCCGAGTGGGAACCGGTGACCGCGGCCTCCGCCGCGACGACCCTCCGGGCGTCGTCGGGATCCTCGCCTTCGAGGCTGCGGCAACCATGGCCCGCCTCGTCTCCCTCCACCGCGCCCTCTCCGAGCACGAAGTCCGCCGCCTCCGGTCCGAGATCATGCGGTCCCAGGGCGTGGCCTACCTCAACTCCACCGACCAGTTCCTTCTCTTCCGCCTCGCCTGCGCCGAATTGATGGATGACCTCGACCGCGCCGCCGCCGCCATCTCCCACCTCGGCGTCCGGTGCCGCGGAGCCCTCCCGAGAGGCTTCGCCAGCATCTACGCCGACTTTAAGGCCGGCGGAATCAGTGCCGATCTACGCCGGCTCGGAATGGGGTCCACGCCGAAGGCGGTCGAGAAACGGGTGAGAAAGATGGAGCGCTACGTCGCGATGACCGCGAGGTTATACACGGAGATGGAGATGCTGTCCGAGCTGGAGGCGTCGGAGCGGAAGATGGAGCAGCAGTGGAGGCGGTACAGCGGGCCGATACCGATGCAGAAACATATCGCCGCCGATCCGCTCCGGCTCGAGATAAAGTCGCAGCGCCAGCGAGTCCGGCGGCTCAAGGAGGAGTCGCTCTGGAGCCAGAGTCAGGACAAGGTGGTGGAGCGCATGGCTAGAGCCGCCGTCTCTGTCTTCGCCAGGATCTGCGCCGTCTTCGGCCAGTTCGTGCCGGGGCTCCCTGATAACCGGGTCAGTCTCAGACCCCGAACCTACCCGATATTTTTCAGCAAGCACTCGTCCGGTCCGATGGAAAGGCCGATACCGAGAGAATCAAATGTCAGAAACTCGGCTCCGATATTTAGAACGGCGGAAGCGATCACCAGGCCATGTGCTGACTGGAGGAAGCAATTGGTGGCGCCTCCGACCACGGTCGGGGGATCAGGCCTGGCTCGTCGTTATGCGAATGCGATCGTACTGGCGGAGAGGCTGCATCTGATGAGGTCCGGCGGCGATGGGTTGGACAGCGAGGAGGCCAGGGAGGCGGCGGCGGTGAGAGAGGAGCTGTATGGGCTGCTGCCGGCGGGGATGCGGGGGACAGTAAGGGCGAAGCTGAGGGAGTGCTGGAGGAAGGACAGCGGGGTGGTGGATCAGTGGCTGGCGAAGGGGTGGAAGGAGGCCGTGGGGCGAATTCTCGGGTGGCTGGGGCCGGTGGCGCACGACACCGTGTGGTGGCAGGAGGAGCGGAGCATGGACCGGCAGCAGCGGTTCGACACGAGGCCGAGGTCGCTGCTGCTGCAGACGCTGCATTTCTCCGACAAGGAGAAGACGGAAACGGCGATCGTGGATGTGCTGGTCGGGCTGAGCTGCGTTTGTTGGTACGACGAGCGGCGGCTCGAGTCATTGAGGTGTTGAACTATATTTGAGAACCAGGTTCCGACGGAGACGAAGCTCAGATGAACAGCGGGACTTAGGAATTTGTTAGGGCGGGAATTGGTAAAAGCATTCATGGATTCATGTCTGTGTTTACCCATTCCCTTCATTGCCGAGACGGAAGTAGTAGGAAAATAACGCGAACTTGTGATGATTGATTGATTCAATATAATAATACTTGATTCGGACGTTGGTGCTTACTTGGTCACGCGTCCGCTCGCTGCTGCTTTTTTTTTTTTTTTTGTTGTTGTAAATCGGCGGCTCACACTGGCGAGTGTGAAAAAGCTTTTTTTTCTTTCAATCAGGTCAAACTACACCATCATCGGTATCACAACGGCTCGTTCCTTCTTTGGACTCTGGATTGGAAGTCGTGTGTCTCACGCGCCAAAGCAGTGGACCGGTCAAACTCATCTAATCATGTTTGAGCACCACAAGCTATCATGATATTGTTCGGCGCTTGCACTGATACGATCGTCTCGATCCAAAACAAGCGCGTTGTATCTGCGTCGTTCATCTTTTGGATGCGACTTCCGCTGTATTCCCACTTGACTCCACATGATCAGGACCATGAACGTGCGACTATTAAAGCAGCTAAACAATAGTAAGATTGGAAATAGTTCCTCCGTTGTCGCCTGACTAACTGATTCGATAGGTTGTACAGGAAAAAAAGATCCAATTCCCTCATGCTACCAATGATTCAAATATGCGTGACATATAACACTTGCAGTCAAGTAGAATGGTGTTAAGGACATGGATGATCGACAAATTGATTAGGCAAATCTGATGGGTCAATAAGTCTCAGATAATGACAAATATGGGTTATCTAAGATCATGCATGTCATGCATTTTATCTTGAAAGGCGATTCAGCCACGGTGATAATGTTGATTCAAGGAGGTTCAAGGAGCGTGAGTATGGACCACCCCTTGATCCGAGATATTGAGATGATGACAAGAAATGAGGTGGCCTTTCAGGCCAAGTATGAACTTAGAGAGGTCAACGGGACGGCCGACGGGGTGGCGGCCTACGCGGATCACGACTCAGGGGGAGTTGCTACAGACGTTTCGTAAGCTTGTATTTTTTTATTTTATTGGATGCATTCGCACACGCATTATATGATGAACCCATAAAAAAACAAAACAAAAAAAAGGCTGGATGACCTAAAAATTATATATGGATAGTGTGTTATAACTTTCTTGGTGCAGTCGCACAAGCATATATCCATATCAATGCCAAGCAAGAGGATCAATTAAATCTTTCACGTTCAAAGATCAAAGCTGTCAGGACCGAATTGCAGCTTATTTGCCATTTTTGATCCAAGCAGTGCTCTTTTTTTTTTGAGTGATGACCTAATCCTAGCAAATGGAACGTAGAGTTGTTGCCATCTGAGGTTCCTTGTCTTTTTTTATAGGTGCCATGCACCAAGGATAGTGTTAGTGGAAATGTGTATTCATATCCGAGATTTTGCTGTCTTTAAATTATTAAATATCTTTTTTCCTGGCATGTTCTGTCACGCCCCGGATCCGGATCCGGGACACGGCCGTGCTATTGCCGGATATCGCCCACAGTAGCACGCAGCCTCATACAGGGGTAACAGGTAGCCAAAAAGGATTCATCCTTATATATATATTAAAAGTTTGCAGTACAACCTTCAAGTTTGAAACCAAAAATACAGAACTTCTATACTATTCAATGTACAGAAGTATATAAGCTTCTCCAAAAATACGAAGCTCTGTAACAAAATAAAAACATATCTGATTGCGACCACTGGTGAGGATCTGAAAGAAAACGAAACATAAACAGATGTGAGCTACACGGCTCAGTAAGTAATCCTGCATAATCCTACCGGATCAACCAGTAGACTAAACATGTAAATCAGAGTTTTGAGAAGCTGACGTGCATGTTTATCTAATAATCATCCTGGCATAATAAGTATGCAATTTAAACAAAGCAGTAGTGCAAATCACAAAATTTTCATATTATATGCATATGAAACCGTGCCCCCCCGGCATGCCGTGGTCCTTTTACTCTCGGATGCTACTGCGAAGTCAGACTCGGCCACTGGCGGGGCCAGCTCAGTTACTATTCAGCCACTGGCGGGGCAAGCTCAGTTACTATTCAGCCACTGGCGGGGCAGGCCCAATTCCAATTCAGCCACTGGCGGGGCAGGCTCAGTTACTATTCAGCCACTGGCGGGGCAGTTCAGTTACTATTCAGCCACTGGCGGGGCAGCTCAGTTACTATTCAGCCACTGGCGGCTCAGTCATTCTCAGTAGCATCTTTGAGCCCATTATAGTGCCTCTGGGCTAGCTAAGACTTTATAAACTTACATGCATGATTATAATATCAGTATCATCATGTTGCATACATAGCCATAGCTTCTGGGATCATTAAAGTTACTTATGCATTGTAACATATCATGTATGAAACATATATACTTAAAATAAATGCTTAGGAAACATTAATAACATAACATGATCCATAACAGGATTAGGACAGGTTACTTACAGTGATTCGCCTTTCTCCTAGGTCTCCTGCGTCCTGGTGACGAGTCCTAAGTCACCTACAATCATGTCATAATAACAATATATTATTTCCTTTTCTACCTGAAATTTAGCCCAAGCCTAATTCCTCTGTATTGGGGTCTTGGCTGGGCTCATAAGTCTTAATTGGCCTTCCGATTGGCCACTAAGCTTAACTCCCAGCTTAATTGGGTTTAATTTCGGGTTTAGGGTCACTGTGACCCGTTTGGGCCTGAGTCAGGGTCAAATCCGGAATCAATTTGGCCCCCAAATTAATTACATTGGCTTGAATTGGGCTTTAATTTTGGTTTAATTTATAGTCTGGCTTGCCCAGACTTAGCCCAATTTGATTGGGCTCGGGTTTAGTCAAATTTGGCTAAACCCTTTCCCTTTTTCTTTTTCTCTTTCTTTTTCTTTTTCTTTTTCTTTTTCTTTTTCTTTTTCTTTGGGCTTAACGGGTTGCGGGTTCGGATTCGGATCCGACCCGCGAACCCGTTATCACCTTTTCCTTCCCCCCTTCCAGAGGCTTCCGCCTCTTCGTCTCCATCGCCTCCCTCTCTCCTCCGGCTCTCTCTCTCTCTCTCTCCCTCTTCTCTCCTTCGTTCTCACCGGAAGCCACGCCTCCGACCGGTCCTCTGACCAGATCTGTGGCCTTCTCTCTCTCAGTCACTCCTTCTCCTTCTCTCTCTCTTTCTCTTTTTTTTTCTTCTTTATTTTCGCCGAAACCCTGACTTCCGGCCCACCGAAACCCTCCTCTTCTTCCTTGCAGGCGGCCGGGGAGACGAGGCTCCCCCCGATCTACCAACCGAGGTGGAGTTTCCCCCCGGAGCGCCGGCGGAAGGGAAGGCCAGCCCTTCCTCCCTCCGAAGTAATGCCGGAGAGGGGAAAGGCTCGGAGATGGGTCGGGATCCGGCTATAAACGAGAGCCTCCACCCGCTCCGTCCACGGCAAGGCATGGCCGGAGAGGATGAAGCCTCAAAGTCCGGTGAGTTCTCTTTTTTTTTTTTTTTTTTTTAAAAAAAAAAAAAATTTATAACAGCACTGCCCACAGTGAAATTTGGGCCCAAACTCTTAACTGGGCCCATTTCTTATTGGGCCTAGTAGGTTGTGGGCCCGGACATTACATCCTTCCCCCCTTAAATAAATTTCGTCCTCGAAATTAAGCATACCTCGGTTCTCGAAGAGCTGAGGGTAGCGTTGTCGCATCTCTTCCTCCAATTTCCAGGTAGCTTCCCTTTCAGTGTGGTTGGTCCACTGGACTTTAACGTAGGGAATGGTGCGCCTTCGGAGAATTTGCTCTTTTCTGTCTATGATGTGCAGGGGAGCCTCCTCATAGGTTAAATCTTTATTTAATTGCAGAGGCTCATGTGGTACCACATGGCTGGGATCCGGAACGTACCTCCGTAACAAAGAGACGTGAAAGACGTTGTGTACGCCTGATAGCTCTGAAGGTAGGGCCAATTTGTAGGCAACTTTGCCTATTCTAGCAAGAACCTCAAATGGGCCTATGTAGCGAGGACTTAGTTTGCCGTGTCTTCCGAATCGGGTAATACCCTTTGATGGTGAAATTTTTAGGAAGACAAAGTTCCCCTCCAAAAATTCCAAGGCCCTTCTTCCTCTGTCAGCCCATCTTTTCTGTCTATCCTGGGCAGCCTGAAGCCTTTGCTTAATTAGTAGTACCTTGTCTCTGGTGTGCTGGACCAGTTCGGGGCCTAGCATTTTCCGCTCCCCGACATCATCCCAGTGTAAGGGGGATCGGCATCTTCTCCCATAGAGAGCTTCGTATGGGGCCATCTGGATACTGGAATGGTAGCTATTGTTATAAGCAAATTCCACCAATGGTATGTGACTATCCCAGTTTCCACCTAGGTCCACAGTGCAAGCCCTCAGCATGTCTTCCAGAGTTTGGATTGTCCGCTCTGACTGGCCGTCAGTCTGGGGGTGGTATGCTGTACTGAGCCTCAGTCCGGTACCCATGGCCTTCTGAAAGCTTTCCCAGAATCTGGACACGAATCGGGGGTCACGATCAGAAATGATACTCACTGGTACTCCGTGCAGGCGTACAATCTCATCGATGTATAATTGGGCCAGCTTGTCTAAAGGAGTACCAATTCTGAATGGCAGAAAATGAGCTGATTTTGTAAGGCGATCAACAATCACCCACACTGCATCATTCTTTCTCACCGTTTTGGGGAGTCCTGTAACAAAATCCATCGTGATGTGCTCCCACTTCCATTCAGGAATTTCTATTGGTTCCAGCAACCCTGCTGGCCTCTGGTGCTCTGCTTTTACTAGCTGACAGGTCAAGCATCGGGCCACAAACTCAGCTATTTCTCTCTTCATCCCCTTCCACCAGTAATATTCCCGAAGGTCCCGGTACATTTTAGTACTGCCTGGATGAATAGAGAAACGGGATTGGTGGGCTTCTTCCATGATTTCCCTTTTTAGGTCAACATTTGCCGGTACACACAGTCGGTGGCCAAACCTTAGAGTGCCATCTGGGTGCATTTGGAGTTCGGGTCGCAACCCTTTCTCCACTTCATCCTTGAGCTGGCAAATGTGCTCATCAGACTGCTGGGCAACCTTTATTCTATCGATCAAGGTTGGTTGTATACTCAAGGCGGTCAGCAAAATTTTTGTAGTTTGGGTAACCACCTCAACCTGCATTTTATCGAGACCCTTCTGAATCTGTGGTTGAGTGGTGAGTAAAGCGGCGGAGCTTATAACTGACTTTCTGCTTAGGGCATCCGCCACCACGTTGGCCTTTCCTGGGTGGTATTTAATACTCAGGTCATAATCCTTCAAGAGTTCCAACCACCTTCTTTGCCTCATATTCAATTCCTTCTGGGTGAATATATACTTCAGGCTCTTGTGGTCGGTGTACACATCACAGTGTTCGCCATACAAATAATGTCTCCAAAGTTTCAAGGCGAACACTACTGCGGCCAACTCTAGGTCATGTGTCGGGTAGTTCTGTTCATAGGGTTTCAGCTGTCTCGAGGCATAGGCTACCACCTTGCCATCTTGCATCAGCACACAGCCTAGCCCGTTCTTGGAAGCATCACTGTAGATGGTAAATTCTCCAGTTAAGGACGGTAATATCAAAATTGGGGCAGAAACTAACCTTTGTTTAAGCTCCTGGAAGCTTCTCTCACACTTGCCGTCCCAGATAAACTTGGCCCGTTTCTTAGTCAACTGGGTCAAGGGGGTAGCTATTTTGGAGAACCCTTCCACAAATCGCCGGTAATACCCGGCTAATCCCAAAAAGCTTCTTATTTCCTTGGCGTTGGTGGGACGAGGCCAATCCACCACCGCTTCTATCTTCTTGGGGTCCACTGACACTCCTTCCTTGGAGATTATATGGCTGAGGAACGCCACACTGTCCAGCCAGAACTCACATTTGTTCAGCTTGGCGTACAGCCTCTTCTCTCGAAGGATTTGTAGCACCACCCTCAAATGGTCTTCATGTTCCTTCCGACTCTTTGAGTATATCAAAATGTCATCGATAAAAACTATCACGAACTGATCCAAATATTATTTAAAGACTCTGTTCATCAAGTCCATAAATGCAGCCGGGGCATTGGTCAGTCCAAAAGGCATAATCAGAAATTCATAATGCCCATACCTGGTTCGAAATGCAGTTTTTGGCACATCCTCAGATTTGATCTTCAGCTGATGGTAGCCTGACCTCAAATCTATCTTGGAGAAGACCTGGGCGCCTTGCAGCTGATCAAACAGGTCATCGATCCGTGGTAGGGGATATTTGTTCTTTATGGTTATCTTGTTCAATTCCCGGTAATCGATGCATAGTCGCATACTCCCGTCTTTCTTTTTCACAAATAGGACAGGAGCTCCCCATGGCGACGCACTGGGCTGGATGAACTTTTTATCCAGGAGTTCTTGTAGTTGTACCTTCAATTCCCTTAACTCAGCAGGGGCCATCCGGTAAGGAGCCTTGGAGACTGGCCCCTCTCCTGGTGCGAGGTCGATTGTGAATTCGATCTCTCGGTCTGGGGGTAATCCTGGTAATTCCTCCGGGAAGACATCCGGATATTCTCTGACTACTGGAATATCTTCCAGTTTGGTCTCTTTCTGGGTATCCATTACACAGGCCAGATAGGCCATACACCCTTTTCTCACAGCCTTTCCAGCTTTCAAGGCAGAAATAAAGTGTAGTGTAGGAGCATCTTGAAGGGGTATATCGCCCTGAAAGAAAAATTCTTGCTCCCCAGGTATCCGAAATACCACCCTCTTGTGGTAACAATCAATGTGGGCGTGATACTGTGACATCCAGTCCATGCCCAAGATAATATCAAAGTCTTGCATGTCAAGCTGTAAAAGATTTGTCTCTAATTCTTTTTCCCCTATCTGAATTATGCAATCTTTATATTTAATGTCAACAATTGCGGTTTTCTGAAGGGGTGTAGCAACATGCCATGGTTCCACTAATTTCTCAGATGTGCTATGTAATTGTCTGGAAAAGCTAACCGACACGAAAGAATGCGTAGAACCAGAATCAAATAGAATGAGGGCAGGAACCAAGTTGACCAGAAGTGTACCTGTCACCACTTGATCGCTAGCACTGGCATCCTGTCGAGTCAGTGCGAAAACCCGAGGGTTACCCCTCGATCTCTGGTCCTCTGGTGCAGTATGTCGGGGCTCGTCCTTCTTTCGGCTAGGGCAGTTGCGGGCGATGTGTCCTGTCTGCCCGCAAGAATAACAAGCTCCGGTCTTCTTCATGCAGGTACCCCTGTGGTTTCCGCCACAGGTGGGGCAGCCTCTGCTCTGTCTCTTCTTGGGCACAGCCCCCTTGCTGCCTCCAGCCCCACTACTCGGTGCTCCTGATGACCGGGTCCTCTTCAGGTCCTCCCTCTCTCTCCCGGACCGTATCAGGTCAGCCTCAACCTTCAAGGCTCGGTCCAGTACATCTTTGTAGCTTGAGAATAAATGGGAGGATATTCGGGACCGAATCTCGTACCTCAATCCCTGCTCAAACCGGTTCACCTTACTTCTCTCATCCTCCATGAACTGGGGGCAAAATCGTCCCAGTTCGTTAAATTTATTGGCGTACTCCAGAACGGACATCTGGTCAGTCTGGGTTAGTGTCAAAAACTCATTCTGCTTCGCCAGGTGCACTGAGTCCGGAAAGTATTGATTGTAAAACATCCTCTTAAAGTCCCTCCAGGTGAGTCTGTCAACGGCATAAGCCGTCTCCATGGCCGTCCACCAGTATTCGGCGTTTCCTGTCAGCATAGAGGTCGCCAGCCGGACTGTCACCTTATCAGGAAAGTGGAGGGCTCGGAACATCTTTTCTATCTCCCGGATCCATGTTTCAGCCGCCATAGGGTCAGACCCACCCTCAAAGGTCGGGGGGTTCAGTCGGCGGAACCTCTCATAGCAGGAGTCTGCTGATGGCATAGCGGCCAACTGCATCATCTGCTGCTGTTGCAGCACTTGCGCCATAAGCTGATACACTCCGGCTAGGCCTGCCTGACCTGCTGCAGACCGTGGAGTATCCGGGGAAACTGACCGCTCGCTGGGCTCCGGGGAGGGTGGTCTCCGGTCGTCATCCATATCTTCCTAATGATCACCTAGCAGTCAAAAATTTTTAAAGTGAGGTTATGATAACTAGCATATTATAACATTTTCTATAACGGTGACATTCTTAACTACCCTTTTCCTTAGGCATTTTATGGTTATTCTATTGTTTAACCTAAGGCTCTGATACCACTAGATGTCACGCCCCGGATCCGGATCCGTGACACGGCCGTGCTATTGCCGGATATCGCCCACAGTAGCACGCAGCCTCATACAGGGGTAACAGGTAGCCAAAAAGGATTCATCCTTATATATATATTAAAAGTTTGCAGTACAACCTTCAAGTTTGAAACCAAAAATACAGAACTTCTATGCTATTCAATGTACAGAAGTATATAAGCTTCTCCAAAAATACGAAGCTCTGTAACAAAATAAAAACATATCTGATGGCGACCACTGGTGAGGATCTGAAAGAAAACGAAACATAAACAGATGTGAGCTACACGGCTCAGTAAGTAATCCTGCATAATCCTACCGGATCAACCAGTAGACTAAACATGTAAATCAGAGTTTTGAGAAGCTGACGTGCATGTTTATCTAATAATCATCCTGGCATAATAAGTATGCAATTTAAACAAAGCAGTAGTGCAAATCACAAAATTTTCATATTATATGCATATGAAACCGTGCCCCCCCGGCATGCCGTGGTCCTTTTACTCTCGGATGCTACTGCGAAGTCAGACTCGGCCACTGGCGGGGCCAGCTCAGTTACTATTCAGCCACTGGCGGGGCAAGCTCAGTTACTATTCAGCCACTGGCGGGGCAGGCCCAATTCCAATTCAGCCACTGGCGGGGCAGGCTCAGTTACTATTCAGCCACTGGCGGGGCAGCTCAGTTACTATTCAGCCACTGGCGGCTCAGTCATTCTCAGTAGCATCTTTGAGCCCATTATAGTGCCTCTGGGCTAGCTAAGACTTTATAAACTTACATGCATGATTATAATATCAGTATCATCATGTTGCATACATAGCCATAGCTTCTGGGATCATTAAAGTTACTTATGCATTGTAACATATCATGTATGAAACATATATACTTAAAATAAATGCTTAGGAAACATTAATAACATAACATGATCCATAACAGGATTAGGACAGGTTACTTACAGTGATTCGCCTTTCTCCTAGGTCTCCTGCGTCCTGGTGACGAGTCCTAAGTCACCTACAATCATGTCATAATAACAATATATTATTTCCTTTTCTACCTGAAATTTAGCCCAAGCCTAATTCCTCTGTATTGGGGTCTTGGCTGGGCTCATAAGTCTTAATTGGCCTTCCGATTGGCCACTAAGCTTAACTCCCAGCTTAATTGGGTTTAATTTCGGGTTTAGGGTCACTGTGACCCGTTTGGGCCTGAGTCAGGGTCAAATCCGGGATCAATTTGGCCCCCAAATTAATTACATTGGCTTGAATTGGGCTTTAATTTTGGTTTAATTTATAGTCTGGCTTGCCCAGACTTAGCCCAATTTGATTGGGCTCGGGTTTAGTCAAATTTGGCTAAATCCTTTCCCTTTTTCTTTTTCTCTTTCTTTTTCTTTTTCTTTTTCTTTTTCTTTTTCTTTTTCTTTGGGCTTAACGGGTTGCGGGTTCGGATTCGGATCCGACCCGCGAACCCGTTATCACCTTTTCCTTCCCCCCTTCCAGAGGCTTCCGCCTCTTCGTCTCCATCGCCTCCCTCTCTCCTCCGGCTCTCTCTCTCTCTCTCTCTCTCCCTCTTCTCTCCTTCGTTCTCACCGGAAGCCACGCCTCCGACCGGTCCTCCGACCAGATCTGTGGCCTTCTCTCTCTCAGTCACTCCCTCTCCTTCTCTCTCTCTTTCTCTTTTTTTTTCCTTCTTTATTTTCGCCGAAACCCTGACTTCCGGCCCACCGAAACCCTCCTCTTCTTCCTTGCAGGCGGCCGGGGAGACGAGGCTCCCCCCGATCTACCAACCGAGGTGGAGTTTCCCCCCGGAGCGCCGGCGGAAGGGAAGGCCAGCCCTTCCTCCCTCCGAAGTAATGCCGGAGAGGGGAAAGGCTCGGAGATGGGTCGGGATCCGGCTATAAACGAGAGCCTCCACCCGCTCCGTCCACGGCAAGGCATGGCCGGAGAGGATGAAGCCTCAAAGTCCGGTGAGTTTTTTTTTTTTTTTTTTTTTTAAATTTATAACAGCACTCCCCACAGTGAAATTTGGGCCCAAACCCTTGGGCCCATTTCTTATTGGGCCTAGTAGGTTGTGGGCCCGGACATTACATGTTCGCTCATGAAGGGTTCGTGTTAGATGGATATTGTATCCCATGGAGTAGATATTTAACTTGTACTCATTTATTCTTATTTTTTTTAAAAAAATATAACAAGTAAAGATATTTCCTTGAAAAGCAGAACAACGTCAAGGATAAGACCACTATTACGTAAATCACAGTCCTGGTATCAAAAAATGGAAGCCAAAACACAATTCTTGCTGTGTATGGAGGCTCTAACTTTTAGTCTCCATAAAAAATATATTTATACCACATCCTTGCTTAGGATGGCACCTTGGAGATATGCAAATTCAGCTACATGATGAGGTTAGGGCATAATATATATACGATAGGACTTCAAGTGGATACGTTGATGATGATAGACATTGAAGTAGCAAGACACCGTATAAAGAAATTCGTCGAATCGGATCAAAGATATATACCTTCGTATGGAGCATTGTACTATAGGGTGAGTGAAGAAAGAGATGACCAAGGTGAGCTATTATGAGCAAGCCGAGTGAAGACTGATTGTGTCAGCTTTAAGATCGAACGAGTATAGCTATCAATCTAATAGATAGTAGAGAATATGGCCATTATGATAATGAAAGTAGTAAAGGACAGCTAGCGCTAGACTTGCTAAAAAATCGAGCGGCCCACCCAACCCATCTGAGCCCAGACCATTTCAAATGGGTCTAGGCTTGATTTTTAAGCGCAACAGTTTGGGTTGGGCCTAAAATTTAACTCTGCCCATTTAACGAGCCGGACTAGCATTTACATCAACCGCCCCAAGTCAAATATCTATCTAAATATAATATATATATATATATATAATATAATATATAATATATAATATAAAAAAGTTTATCTTCTTTCTTATTTCATCCTTTCGTCTCTCTCCCCCAACTTTCCATTGCCCTCACCACCCCTCCATCCCACCTTCCCTCTCCCCGCCTCCTCTTCCTCCTCCCAATGCCCCGCCTCCTCTTCCTCCTCCCAATGCCCTGGCCGCCCCTCATTCTAACCCCCCCCCCCCCCCGCCCCCCCAAAGCTACCCCCCCAGAGCTAGAGCACTATTTTTTAAGAGAGATTTTTTTAACAAAGCTTGTGTCTTGGTCTAAAAGCTCAAAGTTTGATATGTAGTGAGCCTAGAAAATAAGCTCAAATGTTGGATCGGATGAAACCCAAGTCTAAAAAACATTAAGAAGTACCTTAGGCTTAGCTTGGCCTACCCGTTGAGCAGGTCTAGTGAGTACTAGTTGCTGGAATTGTCAAAAAAGATGGTGACCTAGATGTGAGGGAGGTTACCATATCGCTTGTCGTTCAGTATCTTTAAATTATCATTATTTTTACCTTTCGAATTTTACACTGTAGGATGCTAATATATTTGTAAGAGTAGTATTAGACTATCTCATAACTTTGGCTACACACTACTTTTTTTTTTTTTTCCCGAACAAGCGGTAAGAATACTTTTTTAAAGAAGGTAAGAATATCCGAGATTCTCCTTTAAGAAGGTAAGAATACCTTTTTTTAAAGATATAATGATCTATTTTGATTTTATTATATTTTTCTTATTCTACTCCAATTATAACATCCATTGAGCTAAGCCACGTGCCTTACATGTGCCAAAGTTCTAGTACTATTAAAAGAAATTCCTACAATGAGAAGGAAGACAACTAATACGAAACAATATCACACGTCTATGAGTGTATCCATCTCCCACTTGTACTTTAAATATTGTAATAGCGGGTAATTGTATGCAGAGGCAAGGTATGAACTGTCAAGGATATGCTATCAAGTTCTTGCGTGCTAATATATTATCACGGGCATGTCGACTTGGGCTTTTTGCACCAACTATGAATAACGGGCTAATTTTATCCAGACCAAAGCGCTACTAGTTGCAGGCCCATCCCATCCTCTCCCGGAGGTCCGAAACGCATATGGATCAGGTTCTTTCAGCAATCAGTGGTGCGCGATTCCCCACCTACGCGACTTCTTTAGGCTTCGGCTATATATACCCTCGGGTCTCCATCCGCTAAGGCGGTGCATGGTGCGGGCGTGGGCTCGCTTGTCCCGGACGACCGCCTACTCCCGAGCCTCCTACAGGAGTCTGCAGATCTCGACACGTGGCCCCACGCCTCCTCACGGATGCAAACCTATTTATATTCTTCTCTTAATACCCAGCTTTCTGGTCCGATACCCCTCCTCCCCCTTCTCTTCTCTCTCCTGTCCCCGTACCGATCGCCGAGCTCGAAACCCTAGACTCCCCCCCAAAGCGCCCAATCCTCCATGCTCCTGCCCTCGATCCGGCCCCAAATCGCGTCCCCTCCGCTCTCCGATCTCTCCGGCGGGTTCTCCTCCGCCTCTCCTTCCCGTCCGTTCCGTTCTTAATCGCCGGAGATGGCGAACAACGTGTCCAGTGTGTACATCCATGTGGTCGACGACGTCGTCAGCAAGGTCCGCGATGAGTTTATCAATTTCGGCGTCGGAGAGAACGTCTTGAACGAGCTCCAAGCGGTAATTTCTTCTTCTCCCCCTTTTCCGCAGGGAAAATTTATATTTTTCTAATCCGCCCTATTTCTTGGTGTTTGGATTTTATTTCTTTGATTTGGTTTAAATGCTTTGACTTACGAACGGATTCTTGGGAAAATAAATCCAGCTCTGGGAGATGAAGATGATGCAGTGCGGAGCCATCAGCGGGACGATAGAGAGGCCGCCGCCTGCCCAGAAAGCTGCCGGACCCATTACCCCCGTCCATGATCTGAATGTACCATATGAAGGGCCTACGGAGGAGTACGAGACCCCGACGGCTGAGATGCTCTTTCCGCCGGTGAGCTCTCTGCTTTCGTTGTGCATTTTGACGGCGAAGTAACGATTTCTATGAAACCCTCTTCTTGTAGCATCACCTTCGGCTTGTTTTCTTGATTCTTCTTTTTCTTTTTTTCTTTTTCATTTTCCATTTTCTTTGGGCTTTGCTTGCAGACTCCCCTGCAAACTCCCATCCAAACCCCGTTGCCGGGGACAGATCAGTCGATGTACAACATCCCTACAGGCCCCTCTGATTATGCTCCATCTCCGACAACTGATATCAGAAATGGTGTTGATTTAAAAGCTGGAAGGCCTAGCCCATACATGGTATGCTAATATATGAATGAGCTATCTAAGTTATATAAATTGTTCAACAAGATTCCCCTTCATCATCAACATCATGATCATCATAATGATTATTTAATCTAGTTAGTGTGGGGGCATGCTTGCTATCGTGAACATATATGACTGCTGTATGAGTATTTCAAAAGGTTTGCATGGTAAATAGTACTAATGCAATGAGATCTTCCTGATATTTGGACACTAAATTTTGCAGCAACCGCCTTCTCCTTGGATGAGTCAAAGACCTCTGGGTGTTGATGTTAATGTGGGTAAGTGCAGGGAACTTGATAATATTTGTTTGAGTGCGTGAGGGTAATTTTGGTAGCCAAGTAATATTATATGCTCAAGTGGATAGAATTGTGGTTTATGTGGTGTTGCATCCTGCAGCTTATGTGGAAGGGCGTGATGAGGTGGATAAAGGAGCTCCTAATCAACCCATGACCCAGGTATACTGCTTATTGATTCCGACATTTTGGTTGTTAATTTATTGTTCACACATGCAAACATATATTTGTAGATATTCGAAAATGCTTGTTCTTCATAGGGAATTATGTGTAAAGACTACTGCATACCTATTTGACAGTTGTTTATTGCTTGAGGAAACATTTCAATATATTGCAGTATACTCCATATGATTTCCTTTTTGAGAATTTGGTACACAAACTTGTCTTTTTGAGGAAACTTGATTTCCATTGCATTTCAATATAAATGCAATGGTTGAATCTAGAGCTAAGAATTTTGATTTGGTTTTTCAGGACTTTTTCATGATGTCCTCTGGAAAACGCAAAAGGGATGATTATTCTTCTCAATTAACTTCTGGAGGTTATATGCCACAACAAGATGGAAGTGGGGATGCGATGATAGAATTTATCCTTCCTAAGGTACTCTGTTTTATTGAATTGCAAACTAACAAAATCATTGCCTGCTTGATTGTTTTTTTCCCATTTTTATTGCACTAGAGATTAATTTGTTGTCGATGCCCCCAGGCTTATTAAGATGAGGTTATTTCAGGTATCATAATCTGTCAATTAATCATGTTTACTGTTTAGGAGTCTGGAAAGTGCCTTGTTGTTTGATGATGTCTCAAAACACTTGAGTATTGATGGTTGGCTGTAAACACTACATGATATGGATAATTATCATTTGCACCCACAACAGCAAATAACATGCTTTGACTTACCAATTTGGTCTATAATTATTTGCCCACTAATTCCTTGAGTCCCGTTACTGACTTTTCTACTGATTTTTTTTAAAATATTGCATATCGAAGTTCATGAGAGCACTGTTATCAGTCGTCATATCATAATTGATAAAAGCTATGACATCTATTACATACATTTTGGATTTGTAAGTATAGATGCTTCATAATTGCCATGTGGATGTCAGACATCCTAAATTTATGAAGTGCCCCTTTAAAGCATGTCCTTTATGGGGCCAACTAGAATGATCTAATGATAAATTAAATGCAAAAAGGAATATATTGAAACCCAACAACATTATGTGTTGAGAGTTATCTAGAGTTTCATCATTAATTTATTAACTTTAGTAATGTTTAGCCTAGTTATGTTTTTCTACCAGAACATTGTAGTTGCATAATCATTGGGGTCAGGCCTACAACTCCATAGCAACAAATGTTTCTTTTAGATATTTTTATTCCAGTTCTTTTTTAGCTCAACAATCATGTTTGTGCCCTTGCACTAAATTTTTTCATCCCCATCTTTGATCAAACATTTTTTTGATAGCCATAATCTGTAGCTTGATCTTTGTTGTTTTCATCATTGTTGTATCATTGCTAAATGCCTGTAACATTTTGGTGGCACTGGGGACTGATAACCTGATCCACATACAACCATATTTTGGGCTGGACCAGAAAATTGGATTTGTTATGCCATCATGTTGGACTCAAATTCATAAAAAAAAAAGACTGCAAAAAATTAGCAGATTGAGTCTCACGTTTCACAAGATCCAAACACAACAACCTAAAATATAGGAACACTCATAAAAATTTATATCATAGATGTGTCTAAGTTGACAAATGCACTCCCCCTTTTAGATAAATGTACATGACTACATGTACTTGAATCCCTACTCATGCCTACTTTCATTTCTGACATTTTATAATTTTCTTAATATTAATTCACACTATTTTTCTTCTTCTCTCCTACCCACTCCATCTTTGCCTGCCTCTCTCTCTTCTCTTTGGAGAAAGCTACATACCTAAACACAATTTGCCTTGACCACATGATAAAAAACAAAAGGTCCAAAGCTTGCGCCAAATGCATCATAAAGATTATTTCAGTTGGAATAAGGCACTGATTGTTTATGCTCTGTGTTGTTTGCCCTTCATAATAAAGTTTTTCTATAAAGTTATCTGCCATTGGATGTGCTTATTGGAACTGTATTGGTGTGTCAAGGACCAATGACATTCTTAATGGATGGTGCTAACTTGCATATGTACACTGCATGTTTGTCTTTGAGGCACTGCTCAATTTTTTTCCACTAACTTGCATATATTATTCTTGAATTATTGCATTATAAAGTATCATTGTAACTATCAAGCGTTTTGATATGTATTCAGTGTTGGGTTTGGAATCCTTCCTGCTAACTATTCCTACAAAAGGATTTCATCTAATGTCCTTGCAAACTCTCCTTTTGTACAATGTCTTTTCATGTTCTGTTTGGCAAGCATAGTGATGCATCTCCATATAATATATGGTAAAGTTTTCAAGTTGACTTGCTGCGCTTGTTACTAATACCAAAAGACAAGCAAGGTTTTGTGATGCCTGCGACACATGCATATATGGTAATCTTCAAAAGCAGGGATCTTCTTAGGTAAAGCAGACTTGATTGGAGAAGACATCTTATAAACTACTTTATTTCCGTGGTTCTTGATGCATATCTTGAGGCCATTAAGAACAACTTCATCATAAGATGGATCAACCATGGGTGTCTCTTGTCCTTCATTGAATGCTATTTTAAGATATCTGACATTGATGACCAACCCTAATTTCTTCATTGATCTTTCAAACTTTGTGCCGCTGTTCTCTTTTTTAATGTGATTGTCTTTTCATCTAGTTTCGTCTCTTCCATAGCTTTACAAAATTCTCCTTTTGAGCTTCTCGTTCTTGTTGCTTAATTTTTTTTCCTTCATAATGGATTTAGCATTTTTTGTTATAAGATAAACTATCATGTCTTCTCCACCCAAGTCTCAGTTGACAGTAATAGGTTATTTAATTGACATTGCCTTCAAACTTACTGATTTAAGAGTACAAATTTTTTTTTTTTTGTGTTTTCATTTCCTTGTTATGAATGATTAATAGTCTACAAAAACAGGATTCTAATTTTGACTTTTATATTTCAAAATTCAGATTTTAGTAAATTACATTCTACTGTGCGGATCATAATTATGTTCTCAAGACAAGGTTCTGACTGGAGGATGTATGCTGCATTTTTTATATTTCTATTCATTCTGTTTGATCAATTTTTATAAAACATTGGTAGTGCCATAAAAGAGATATTGCTGGGCACCTGGCCTAATAATGAAGTCATTAATTGGTATCCCCTCTCATATGCTTCATGCAGAGTTGTATATATGGTAATCTCTGACTCATGATCTTTTTTCTCTCCTAATTACAATCAGATATGCTTCAGATTGAGTTGGATATATAGTAATTTCTTACTTGTGATCTTTTTCCTTCTCCTAATTACAATTAGATATGAGAGGCTATTGATAAAAGAAGTGAATGAGTTAGAAGTTCATTCTATTCCATAAGCAAGAATATCATGCCAATGCCAACTTTCAAAGGTGCAACATCTAATGTCCACCCATCTAGTAAACTGTTAGGCTGACTTCACTTTGGTTTAACGTTTTGAGAGGGTTTATTTTATATTTTTCAGCAAGATTATTGTGCCAATGCTAAATTAAAAATATTTGAGATACAAAACATGCCCATCTACTAGAAAATGTGAACCAATGAATATGTGCAAAACCTTTATGATTTTGTCCAATAAATTTAATATTGTGTTTATAGACTCGGAGGGCACTGTCCACTATCACAAGCAAAACAAATGCTAGTTTTAAAATTTGGATGCTCTCATGGTTTCAGTTGGGAATACAATATTTCTTTTCTTTTCTTTTCTTTTCTTTTCTTTGTTGAAAGGAAAAGGAAGTAAAATTTTTCTATTGTTAAATGTAATATTTTAGCTCTTATCATGTGTGCCTATGATCATGATTGTTCATTCTTTAGAATCAGGCAGGAGTTGAAAAATCAATGACGGCATGTGCTCGAGATACTGCAACTAAGATTCTATCTAAGAAAGAAACAAAAACAGCTCCAGTGCTTCCTCAGCAGGATGGGGTCCATGATGAATATGATGATGTATTTACTGAACATTTGGTTAATTCTAAAATTTACTATTTTTATTGTGTTGGCATTGACATTAGTGTTATTTTTGTTGAAGTTGTTTCATTTCCAAGGAGTTGCCACTGAAGACTACAATACTCCAGCAGAACAAGGTACCTTTTTAGTAAAATGCTGAATTACATGTTAAGCATGAAATATTTTGAGACAAGAATATGCTTTGGAGAATTCTATTACAGGCTGACCTTTATGTTTTTATCTGATTTCTTTAGTTGAACTGCGAGCTGCTACCCCTGCCGTTGGCACACCAAAACCAGCTAAAAATGAAGCAGCAGAGGATGATGAGCCACCTCTTAATGAAGATGATGATGATGAAGAAGATTTAGATGACCTTGAGCATGGAGAAGAAGAGCCGAGCACACAACATTTAGTTTTAGCTCAGTTTGACAAGGTAATTTCTATTCCTTTTCTCATAGGAAAGGCATGTTGAGACAAGGTATTTGCTGTCTTCATGATTCCCTTTAATTTTTTCTGAGTAGGTGACGCGGACAAAAAGTAGATGGAAGTGCACACTCAAGGATGGCATAATGCATCTCAACAATAGGGATATTCTTTTCAATAAGGTATGTGCTTTCAAAATACTACAGTTTACTAGTCATAATTTTTTCCGTCAGCTACAATCTCTCAAGAAGATTGTTTTAGCTTTTTTAGGGGTATAATCCTGTAACATATATCCATAGTAGTTTGTCCATGCATTTTATTAAATTTTCAGTTGGTAAACTTTTCAAGATTGCTTGCAGATGTTTTCTCCTGTCCCTTTTGGAGAGGCAGTAAATTCATTTTGATACATTCCTTAAATTTTAAATGTCTTTTACTGAGATATATTATTGCCGATAGCAATAACTATTAACTTCTAGAGTTTTGTAGATGGTCATTTTATTAGTTAATTGTTGCCTAGGCTATCTTTCTACAGCTGAATTAAATTTCATGTGTCATATGCCATTGCAAAGCTGACTTCTCTCTCTTTCCCCCCTTAAATTTAAGCTGCTTTGTGCTAGCATTTTAGTGCACTGAACTATGTTTAAAACTTTGTACCTGGATATCTAGCATGGATATCTAGCATTGATGCAATTATCTGGTTCTGACATAGTACTTGTAAAGTCTAAAACTCATGCTCTTGTCTAAAAAATAATGTCATTGTGGTTAGCGAGAACTATTAGCCTCCAGATGTTTGTAGATTGGTCATTCTATTAGTTAATTGTTTGTTGGACCATATTTCTACAGCTGAATTAAATTTCATGTGTCATATGTCAGTCGCCATGCTAATCTTTTTTGCTAAACTTAGGATGCCCTTTGTTAAAATTTTTATTGCACTGAACTATGGTTGAAAATTTGTTACGTGGATATCTAGCATTGATACTATCATCTGGTATCCAACATAGCATGTGTAAAATCTGAAACTCATACGCTTGTCTGGAAGATAATGTTATATAAAACTGATCACTTGTCTAAAAGACAATGCTTTAAATTACCAATAACTTTTTTACCAGCTAGTTTGGATCAATGTAGATCTATGATAGATCATGATTTAAGCATAGCACTATCATGTTATTAAATAACAAATAGTACTCTTCTGTCCAAAATGGAAGATTATATGATCTCTTTTATTTGATGAACGTTCCAAGGGGGCATATTGGTTAATGTTAACAGCGACATCTAGAAAACCTTTAAGAAGTGTTTCACAAGTTTAATAATTATTGTTGTCTTATTTTGGTTGATGCATGTTGGTTGTGTCACATGGAGATCACATTTTAGGGTTTTACCATGCCTCCGTGTGAACATGACATGAGGAATGGTGGAACGTGCCTTGGACATACCTGGTTCCATGTCTCAGACTGGTGGTGCCCCTCTTACTTGAGGGAAATGTTGGTAGTAACTCAAGCCCGCCACCCCCCCCCCCCCCCCCCCTCCCCCCCCAAAAAAAAGAAAAGAAAAAGAAAAAAGAGTTCTGCTCACACCTAACTCCTCTTTGCCTTGAATATTTTTTTGCCTTCTCACAGTCTTTGATGCCAAGTTGCTGACTGAGGTTACTTCGTGTTCCCCCTTTCCTTACCTCCTTTCTTAAATAAGTTTATAATGGTGGTTGTTCATGGCATACTTGCTGTTCCGATCATAATAGCAACATCAGTTCTGCTATGTAGGTAAAACTTCCCTTTCTTTAATATTCTGGCCAACCCACTTTTGTTTGTTTTTTTATATTGTCTGAGTTATTTTTTGAAGAAAAACTTGTGATGAAAAGGATCTTCTTCTACACTTCTTTCGTTTATTAGATAGCACATATATACACTTTGTGTTCGCTTTTATCTCAAAATTGTCCCCATGTTAGACAGATTCAGATTATCATGAGCAGTGAGATCTTGTCATATATGAAGTCTAAGACATATAAGCACAACCCATGTATAAATTGGTCATATCTTATACAAATTTCAATTCAAATCTCAAAATGTCTGGAACATATAATGGCAGTTCTGAAACTTTTTGAAGATAATTGCAATCTGAAAAAAATCGACTTTCTCAATAGTACCCTTTAGGGTAGCCTATGAATATAAAGAACTCCCAACATGTGCATGAACTGATAAAAGTAATTTATCATTTTCTGGTCTAAACATAATTGTTGAGAGGTAGGGCCCTTAAGAGGTTATGATGCTTGAATTTCTTCTCAGATGAAATGACAATCGAGTTCTATGTGTTCTCTTTGATTGTTAAAAGCCAGATTGGCTGTAAATGTAGAGGTAGCTTAATTGCCACAAGCAGAAGTGCAAGTTGGGGATGAGCAACATACCATAACCATGTGACTTCATTGTATATGGATACTTACAGAACTTGCCAAACAAGGGGAGATCAGAGCCTGCAAATTAAACAGATCGCTTGATGACCTAGAGAAAGCCTTATGTTAATGGTTGCTAAATTCCTTAGGTCTGTTTGCGATGTTGGCTATAAGCAAACTTTGGCAGACAAGGCACAGCATTCACTGATCCTTGTCTATGCACAAGGTATCTTCGTGAATGAGTTTAATATGTAGGATACTAGCGCTCAAAGAATTTCATGGATAATTTCTTAATTTGAATACTTTTGGGCATTTAAGTTGCTCAATCATGTCTTGGCATTTGCTTAACATGCAAATGTAGAGGTCTGCAAACTTTTATCTGGAGCAAAACATACGCCTAATTACAGCCGATGGAGATTTATCAGAGAATCCTCCTCCATATTGACATTTTTGTGTATTGCTTGGTATTTTTGACTGTCATTCAACGTCAATATTATTTACTCTGATCACATTCCAAGTCATGCTGAGTTAGGCCTAAAAACCTTGGTAACAAACTTCACTTTGAGTGCAAGGTTATCTCTTAAACTCAGCCAAACAAGAATTATATATGTGTGCCTATAGTATATTTCCAACTTTGTGTGTGTTATGACTCAAATTAAGCTAGTTGCATTGACAGTAGATACTTTCTATGGACTACTTTCCCGTGCTTATCCCTAATCCCATTACTTAGAAAGCCAAAAAGCAAACTGCCGTCTCTTGGGCATTAGCTGATGTGGAGGTCCAGGCCATGGCATCTAGCAGTCATATGGTAGTGACATTAATAATTATGGCTTGCTAATCCCTAACCTGTGCTCCTGGTTTGTGACCATCAAACTTCCTCAGAATTTGCAGCTAATCCCTTTTTCACCAAGGAAACAAAAACATGTAGAGCTTAATTGTCCTTACATCCAAGTAAAACCAAACTGGCATCATAACCTCCTATACCACTAAACAAGTTGCCAATTGTTTCCACTGGACCGGTGATGAGGAATTCTTGTTGTTTGCGTATGTGCATGTTGGTTGTTTTGGATGTCCACACACCACCTTAAGGGGAAGTACTTAGAAAATTGAGGTTTTGGAAATGGAACAATCTCCAAACAATTCAAGACACTTTATTACATATAAAAAAATATGTTCAGATTTGGTTTTGAATATGTAGAAGTTACGATCAATTGCTAGATGGGCTTGTCATGCATGGTATACTCCATATATGACAGGATCCTATCACTCATGAATAACATAAGAAAACCACTTGATTGAAAATCCTTTTAGCATTTTGGTATTTCATAATCAAATTATCAAAGATAATACTAATAACAATGGCAGAAACGAGGCTGCAAGATATCAAGGATAATAATTTTTAAAGATGTGGAATTGTTAGAAAAAAGAATGAAATACTTGGAAATAATCAATCATGGGTGGGAAAAGGAACAAAACAGACAGACACACACACACACACACACACACACACACACAGAGAGAGAGAGAGAGAGAGGAAACCAGTATCCATCAGATTAGTTGGAGATCGTGGCTGCTTCAAAGAAGGTGACGAAGAGGACCGATGCTTCGGAATTGGTATGCCGTAGTCCTAGCCTCCCACTCTTTTTTTTTTTTAAAAAAAAAATAGTTTGGTGTGTGGGGGGAGGGAGGGAGTTCTTTGGATCTCTCTCTCTCTCGCTCTCTCTCCTTCTTTCGTTGCCCTCCTTGTCAGTTTTTTCTGGCTTGTTCTTTCATCAGGCTAGGAAATTACGGTCTGTTTTTTTGGGCTTTCTTTTCTTTGACAAGCTATGAAATGGCAGGACAGATTTTGTTTTGGTTTTACCTTTTGATGTGATAAAAAACCAGGGTTATGAGCATTAAATCAAGCGAGAGTAAAACCATGAAACATTGTCTGTGAAACATGTCACGTAAGGCATGAAAATTTCGCTAGAAAGTGCCATGTACAAATGCAGGAAAGTAGTGTTAGGCAAATGAAGTGTAGAGAATGCCAGGTTGTTGCAGGAAGTCTTCAGTTCGTTGAAAGCATTGTTATTTAAACAGAATTCAAAACTGTTTGCAAGTTTAAAAGGAGATTTCCAAAGCTAAGTCTGAACTCCAAAATTATGCACTCTTGTAATAAATAGCCTACCGTGTTCATATTCAATGACATCCAAGGCCAGATGTTGGTTTCAGTATTCTGATAAATTTAGGGAACTTAAAACACTTGCAATCAACAATTTATTAATATCACCATCTGACAATCAAACAAATCTTAGGGCTACCCACATTGCAGTTTTACAGTCTAATCCATGGCATACAAACTCAAACTCTTCAATACCAAGCATTTGATGGCTTTGGGTGCTGCTTGATATAGCCTTTTTCTGTCACTTTTTTATAATAGTTTTTCTATTACCCAGTTTACTCATGAGTGGCTTTCATCTGAGTACTTTATGAGAACATTTCCACATCTTTTTCTGATGTTCATTCTGTTCTAAATCTGCATGTAGAAATTGGTTTCCCGGCATGCCTTTTCCCCCTACATTTCATGAAGCTTGGTTGCTATCATTTGACAGGATATATTATCAATATATTTGAGATTATCTGAGAGCCCAGAAACTATTTGAGAACTTATTTGTTAATTGCAGGCTACTGGGGAATTTGACTTCTAAATTTTGTTATCAAGCTGTTTCTTGTTGGAGTGACGTCAGATCAACAGGTGCTTGTGTTGAGTATTATCCTTGCTGGCGCTATGTTATGTGGTGAGCATGGGAATTGATACTTTGGAGACAATGTAAAAAGAAAATTTCTCATCAGACGGACTGTCAGGGTTGTTGATTTTCTTTGTAAAGATGCTAAATTAATTGGACACTGTAAATTTGTTTTTCCTGCAACAATGAGAACAACTATATCAGTTATTTGTTCCGAGCATTTTATATTGTTGATGCTAGGCAACTCTTTGATCAGTTTATTTTGCCAGTTATGTATAATATGGTCTCTCAAGGATGATTTGATGGTAAGTTACTCTATCAGTAGTGGAAGTATTTCAGCCTGAGGCTGCATCAATGGGGTCCATCATGATTTTGAGTTCTAGAAGACTATTTCATGTTGCCTTCAAAATGCCACAGGTTTGAAGGTGTAGTTTATATTTGTCTCAATGTCTGGCATCAAACTGTACTTTTTGATTGTAATCCAGGTAGACATCAATCAGAATAATGACAGGCTTGAACCATCGTCGCTGAGGGTTGGTACATGATGTGTTTGATTTGTGTTGTTTCATTGATTGTGCGAGGTTATAGCGGTAAAAACAAGGGAGATGGTTCTAAAATTACAAGAAAGAGAATATGGAGGCTTGTACACCGCAGCTTGTGTGACTGCGTTCATGAATATCCTGCATCTTTCATCAAAGGGAGCTTGGATTGTTAAAAGGTCAAACTATCTTTTCTCCATGCTTATTTCAGATGCGGTTTGAAGTTTGATTATGCTATGCAGGATCTGTATCATATGAATAAGAACGAGAATATATATTTAAATTCTGAGACACTCTGAACTAGCATCACCCTAGTAATCGCATCAAGATTGGGTGGCTGGTTGCAGACTTGGTGTCAGAGAGCATGGATTCCTTTCCTCTGCTACTACTGCACAAGTATGGTTTAAATATGCAACCCTGATGGATTAGATATTTATGCGTGGGCATCCAGGATGCCTGGTGCCTACCAGGCTACCACTATGCTGAAGGAAGGCAGTTGGTTAGGATCATCATAACAAATTGATTCAGCGCTTCATGAGAATTTCCAAAAGTAATCAAAAAACTGGATTCCTTATTAATGAATATTTTTATGAAAATGCAAGGTTATATTGGACACGGTGTGTCACCTTACGAATTGGTGCTTTCCGTGCAAGGTGAACATTCAGATGTGCATTTTTTAGATTTTTTTTTTCTTCCGAAATACTGTCCCTAAATTATAGTACCTCTCTCAAATTTCATTTAAAAATTCATATAAATCATCTTCAGTTTTCTGTATATTTTCATCAAATTGTTCTCCGGATCCATACCAGGCCAGCATTTTGTTCATAAATAAGTCAAAAGGACTGACGGCAGCATACCGATACTACATTGATGGTGAAAAAAAAAAAAAACTTCATCTCCTCTTTTGGATAAATTTGTTCTGTAAATTTATCTTTCCGCAATCTGCTAATAATTATCAAACGGCAGACGTGAACACAACTTCATGTAATCCACACAGGGAATATAAAATAAAATAAAAAAAAGGAAAAAAAATGGCTATCATCCTCCTTTAACAGGTCGCAAGGAGAAAGTCCACACCAAACTTCCACAGCTATTTATTTTGAAAATATTTTTGTTCTGTTTTATAGCATCGAATCGATGGCCACATTGAATCGGTGGAGTTTGCTTACCCAGCATACCACCCATGAATACAAGGGAGATGAATCGAGTTCAACTACACAAAAATCTGAAGCAGAATAATGCGGTCATTGCACGTTGCGCACCAGAGCGCATTGGAACTGAAACATGGGAAGCAGAGACGCGGGCTCCACCATCACCATCGGCAAAGCCGGGTGACGCCATCCACCGGGCGGCGGCATCGGCGTCCTCTCCTCGTCCTCGCACTCGCCGCCGTCTTTCTTCTCTGCCTCCGAGACCGGGGCCACATCAGCCTCGAACAACGGCGTGGGGGAAAGAATGAGCGGCGACAGCAGGGGAATTGGCGTAGGAGACGAATAGGCCTTCTCCCAGGCGAAGGCGTTGATGCTGCGGTCGAGCTGGAGGGACGCAGGGGCGCGCTTCTGGAGCCGGGTGGGGGGCTTCTTGGCATTGGATTCTCCTCTTGGGATTTTGATCTCCATGACGACAATAAGTCTGCTGAAACGTACGGACGATTGTTTGCCTTCTTATTTTGATGCAAAAAAAGACTCGGAGGAGTTCGGATTGGCTTTATACGAGAGGGGGAGGGCAGGGCGTTTGGGCGTGGGAAATGAAAGGCGGAGAGGAGAGCTGTGGGGAAATGGCTCTGAAACGTGAGGTAATCGGAGATGGATGCAACCGTTTTTAAAGAGAAAAGGTCAAACCGCGGGAAACGCGCGCCAACGGTAACCACTGCAGCAAGCAAGCAAGGGCAGATTGAAAGGTGGCGAATGAAAACAAAATATCAAGCAAATAATTAGCTGTCGCTGGATGTTGAGGAGTATGTTGTTACGTACGGCTGTTAGAGAGGAATGTTTGGAAAATATTCCATTTCCTTGAGGTGACACGGAATCATGCAATGGTTATTCTTCCGAACAACCATATCTGTTAAGTACAATAAGGGATTTCATTGTAGAGCAATAAATTTTCTTACAATACATTGCTTTTTATCTCTGGGATTTTTTTTCTTTTTTGCATATAAATACACCATAAATATGTATGTATGTACATATATGTATGTGTGTATGTATGTATGTAAAAAGCAAAAGCTTTGGAAAGCCAAATATAATTTCTCATAGGTTTTCATATTATGCTTATTAAGGAAAATGTAAAGAAGATTCTGTACATGTAATTGGCAATTGGTATGCCATAACTTTGTAGGAACTTTTGTGTTCTTTTCAAGGATCTTTTAGAAAATATCAAGTATTAAATCATACCCTTCCATATCTCCTTCATTGGAGAGGTTGTATCATCTTATATCTACCATATTGTGACCATGGCCAAAAGATTTTCTATATTTTGAAGACTAATTAAAAAATTTATCTTAAATTTATATTTCACATATTCCACATTGTAACAGTGCAAAAATGAAAAATAATAAATTAACTGGGTGTAGAAATTTTCAAATCTGCCACTCTAGGTGGGTACGGAACTCCTTCGCAAAAGATATGCATCATCTGCTATATTTATGCTTATTCCACTTATCCTGAGGCTTCTGGAATGAATGAAATAGATGCATCTTCTTTTGCAGAGGCGAAAATATCTTACTACTTGATGACTGGTCCCTACTCTGTGATTTCAGTGACCTTTTTGGATTCTGCAGAGTTGAAAGAAAATTAAAGAATTCCACTCCATCCATTAGCCTTTTGATTCCTGAGTTGTTTGCTCTTGATTGAATTTTTGGGCTCGTTTGGTTCGCGGGAAGTATTTTTCCTCCTAGGAATATGATTCCTGGGAATCATATTCCTAGGAAGAGGATATCTAGGAAAGTATTTTTAGCATGTTTGGTTAACCATGGGAAAGTGACAAATTTCCAAAGTGCTTATGTTTGGTTGACCATCCACTTTCCTAAGAAAGTTATGTATAATTCCTATTATGCCCTTAATAAAAATTAGTTCTTTAATGCCTCTTTAATGCTTCTTTAATGTTGAAGGGTCTTTTTGGAAAAAAATAAAAAAGGAGTGATTCCCACCTCATGGGAAAGTAACTTTCCCATGTTTCTCATGGGAAAGACTTTCCCATGAAATGTGGGAATCATATTCCCATGGGAATATAACTTTCCCATCTCTCTCCTTTGAAAACTCCAACCAAACAAGAGGCATTTCATTACTTTCCCGTTGACCACACTTTCCCCCCTCCTTTTCCTGCGAACCAAACGAGCCCTTTGTGATTTTATTGAAGGCTTTGGTGCCCTGGCTTCGGCATACCGCTGACGTATTTGGTTGGGATTTGTTTCTATTGAAAGCTCTAGTTTTACTTCTAATGATGGCTACTAATCCAATGATGAATTCTCGGTTTCTCTGTAATAGTTGCTATATCTTGTTTCAATCCTTCCTGTCTCTTATAACTCTGGTATTTTTTGTTCTCCTCACTTAGTTCCCATATGCATTCCTATCTTATCGTGCTTTTCTTGTGTATATCCTTATGAATAAAATCTAGTGGCTGATGGAGGCTTCTACCTGCTTAGTCTCTTTCTTCTTCTTCTTCTATAAAAAAGGAAATAAATTAAATAAATAATAATATTTAATTTTATATTTGACATTTTTCGGATAATGATCTTGGAACTACTCTGAGTGCACCATACAAATATATGAAAATTTTGATTATCTATAGCTCTCTATGTAGATAATAAATTGCTTCCAGCTCCTCCTTCCCTCTTCTCACACTTCCCCTGTAGTGAGTCCTCCAATGTTGGAAAAAAAAAGCAAGCAAGAGGATAATGACTAGGGGAAGAAGCAATTTATAATATTTGTGCAGTCTCGTGTTTCTTGTAAGTATTTATTGAAGTCATTCAAAGAAAAAGGAATATTTCATGTCATAAGTTTACATACACAGAAAACCACTATTTTTCCCGGACATAATTAGCTCGCATATATAACATAAATTTTTTGCATAGATCTTATGTCCAGGTCTTTGGTACTTACAGCTCCAAATAATTTTAAATCTATGCTCTAATATCACGTTTGAGAAAAAAACAAATAAATATTTTTTCTATAAAAATTTTGTAAAAATAGAATGAATAATTCCAGTAGAGTCCGATCTTCTACAACGTTCCATAACCTGCTCGAGAACTCTCTGCACCCCGCCATACTTTCTATGGCGATGAACCCCTGAAAAAAGAGTTGGTGGTAAAGAAGAGTTTCCAAGTCCAAACAATCCTTCATCATCCGTGACGCTACCACCTACCGGAACGCTCTATTTTGGACGCGCTTCATCGGAACGCCTGCTGGCGGCCGGGAGAACGCCACGTGTGACTCGTCCTAATCGCGAGCGTGTGGCCATTAGGAATTCGTAAGCCAAATCCATAGGATCCGAAGCAACGCAAACCCACGAGCTTGACCCAAAACCCGCGCCTCCATTCCGCAACAGCATATATATAAGAGCCTCCGGTTTCCAACAACTTGGCATCCCGGTGGCGCACACGCTTCGCATTCGTCTCCTCCATCCCTCCTCGGTTTCCAGATGGCTGCCGCTGTCTCTACCGTTGGAGCTGTCACCAGAGTACCGGTAGTACCCTCGTTTTCCCTCCCTCTTTCTCCACTTCCTTCTATGTGGATTCCCATCGGTTTCATCGCCTCTTGTTTTGCTCTCTTCTTTTAAATGCATGGGTCCATAACTCGACACCATATCCATCTTCTCCCTGTTCTTTCATATCTTATGTGTCGACTTTGGGCTCCCTAATTATTTTCTTGGTGTGCTCAATCTTGGTCGACTTGGTGGGAGAGTGCATGGCTTCTTTAATTTCATTTGAAGTGGCTGGCCTTCCAGGCTTGAAGAATAAGTTTGCTCCGACGTCACGGCCGCTTGGGTTGCATGTTGCTCGTCCTGGGCCTTCGGTATTGCTATACCAGCTAGTCCCCTCTGGCTGTTCCCTTATTCCTTGGAAATCTGGCTAGCCTGTGGTTCTATTTCGGGTTTTTTTCGCTCATGTTGTTGTTGTTTGTCTAGATTTTCTTTCTGGTTAATTTATGCGTACATGGTGCTTGTTTATTACCTGAATTAGTTAAGTTTTTGGCATGGAAACTACGGTTTGCTTGGAGTAGTTGACCTTGGTTTTGGTTTTGTTGGTGTAGTTGAGCTTGCAGGGCTCTGGCTCGGGATATCTGGCCCCTAGCTCGGCATTCTTTGGGAGCAGCTTGAAGAAGGCGAACTCTAACTTTAGCCATGGGAGGGTCTCCACTGGTACTTTCAAGGTCATGGCTGCCGACCTCGATGAGACCAAGCAGACCGACAAGGATAGGTGGGCAGGTCTTGCATATGATATATCTGATGATCAGCAGGATATCACCAGAGGGAAGGGGTTGGTCGATTCCCTCTTCCAGGCTCCCATGGGAGATGGAACTCACATCCCCGTCTTGAGCTCCTATGAGTACATCAGCCAGGGTCTCCGCCAGTAAGGAAACAAACTAAGCTTGAAGATTCGAGTATTTCAGCTAGAAGTCTATGCTCTGTTAATGTCGCAGGAACTGCTTGATCTTGACAATTATACAATCATATATAATGGCTTTTAGGTACAACTTGGACAACACCATGGATGGGTTTTACATTGCTCCTGCTTTCATGGATAAGCTTGTTGTTCACATCACCAAGAATTTCATGAACCTGCCGAACATTAAGGTAATGCCCTCAATGTGTTTCTCATCTTTGATCAGGTTTCTTATCCACCACCGTTTCTGTTCAAGCTCTCTGGATAGCTGTTGATTGGAGATTAATGTTTGTTGCGGTTTCTCACAGGTTCCCCTCATTTTGGGTATTTGGGGAGGCAAAGGCCAGGGGAAATCCTTCCAATGTGAACTTGTATTCGCCAAGATGGGAATCAAGTGAGTTTTTCTTCCTCTTCGCTTGCTGTCCTCATGGAGAATCAAAAGCTTTGGGAAAGTTAAATTACTGCCTCGTATTGGTGTTACCAAGATCAAAATTGGCTGTCTTTTTGCATCTATAATGACTTTGTCAGCCTCATTTCTTGATTCAGAATGGATTGCTGTTGCCAATTACATCTGGGGTCATTTTAAATTCTGATGATGCTTATACCTATTAGTCATTTGGGCTCATTTCTTTCTTCCTTTATTAATGCGCAAGACAATTAATCTTTTACCTACCTGAAATGCTTGCCCAAATCTTCTCAATTGGATCGTTGTGAAACTTGTATTATGATAAATAAATTCACATTATGTATTTGTTATCCAGCGAATAACCAATATTATGGGACTAAACACACATCCGCATGGATCCTCATGTACTTTTTCCATTCAAATCCTGACGTTCTCGTCAGGCTAAAGGTTCAAATCCATTCATCAAATCTAATCACAAACACCACGATCGGCTCGTGGTTAGCCTCAATGGATCCGTGCTGCAGTGTTCCCTAGTCCACAAAAACTACGAGCCGGATCCGCTCTAATACTATTTGTAATAATCTAGAACCTCACCCAAAATGGCTAACCAAAAGGTATTATTTGGGTTGTTTGATCCTGTATAAAAATCCAAAATCTATTCAATAAATAACCGATGCGGAACTAAATACACGCCTGCACGGGCTCTCACAGTTAGCTCATCATCATCTAATATATTGTGTTTTGGTGCTCGGCATCTATAGCCCTGTTATGATGAGTGCCGGAGAATTGGAAAGCGGCAACGCCGGAGAGCCTGCAAAATTGATCAGGCAAAGATACCGTGAGGCCGCAGACATCATCAGAAAGGGGAAAATGTGCGTCCTCTTCATCAACGATCTGGATGCCGGAGCCGGAAGGATGGGTGGCACCACCCAATACACCGTCAACAACCAGATGGTGAACGCCACCCTGATGAACATCGCCGACAACCCGACGAATGTGCAGCTCCCGGGAATGTACAACAAGCAGGAAAATCCCCGTGTTCCCATCATCGTCACCGGAAATGACTTCTCCACTCTGTATGCCCCTCTCATTCGTGACGGCCGGATGGAGAAGTTCTACTGGGCGCCCACCAGAGAGGATCGAATTGGTGTCTGCATGGGTATATTCAGGACGGACAATGTTCCCAGGGAGCACATCGTCAAGCTAGTTGATGCCTTCCCAGGCCAGTCTATTGGTAAGCCTGCCAACATTTTAAATAATCATGGCCATGAAACCATGCACAACTCTACTAAATGATCACAATCTTCTTCTTCTTCTTCTTCTTCTTCTTCTTCTTTTCTCGAGGGAAGTAAGAGGGAATGATGGCCATACCCCTTAAATTTACTGATAAGCAAAAGAAGAGAATATACAAAGAGAATTGCCTGCAAAGTAGGTTAAAATTAAGGGATAGATATATTAGAGGCGATTGTCTTGTGGCTGTCTCTTGTTTTTTAAAGAACTTCCAGCTGAGGAATTGGTGATTAAAAGCCTGTGAAACAAACCATTTCAATTCTTCAGAGCAAGCTACATAAAAAATTTTATCTTCTCAGGAACTTCGGCCATCCATAGTACTTCATGGTGCAGAAAAATTAATCCAGAACAAAATGCTTTAGGAACTCAAATTACTAGGAGAAAATACTAGGAGAAAATTGGAACCGCACTCGTTTTCTTTCGATGCAAAGGAACTGAACTTGTTGAGCGACCAAATTTCACTTGTTGGACAATGATAGCAACCCTAGTAGCAGAGTTTGCCACTTGGTTTTTATTGTGGTGTCACGTCAAAAAATGCTAATACGGAATCGCCGCTTTGCTTCAATAAAAACGCAATCATTCTATTAAGAATGTTAACCAGCGCATTTTGGTGCCAACATGCAGACTTTTTTGGTGCCCTCCGAGCCAGGGTCTACGATGATGAAGTGAGGAAGTGGATTGCAGAGATTGGAATTGAAAAGGTCGGCAAGAGGCTCGTTAACTCGCGTGAAGGACCGCCAACCTTTGAGCAACCTAAGATGACCCTAGAGAAGCTTATGGAGTACGGTAACATGCTGGTGAAGGAGCAGGAGAACGTGAAGCGAGTGCAGTTGGCTGACAAGTACTTGAGCGAGGCTGCGCTTGGAGATGCCAATGAAGATGCTATCAAGTCTGAATCTTTCTACGGTTAGCACCTTAATCCTAGAGGCCTTGATGGGAGGGTCTGCATCTGGCTTCCAAGATAATTAGCACTAGGCCTTGGAAAGGATCCTCTTGTGGAAAGAGTAGCTGAAGTTTATGCAAGATGGCTAATATGTTTGTTCCTTGGGTGCAGGCAAAGCAGCTCAGCAAGTGAACCTTCCTCTCCCAGAAGGCTGCACAGACCCATCTGCTAAGAACTTCGATCCAACCGCTCGGAGCGACGATGGAAGTTGTGTCTATACATCAAGCTGATTCGAGTCCTCTCTCCGAGGGGAAATCCTGGGATGGAAATATGGAATTATCCTTCAAGCAATGTAAGGATTAGTATTAGCAGATACTGCATTGTTATAGGCGTGTTCTCTCGACACTTTGTAGAAGGTTTCTGGTTGCCACTGACTGGCAGTGAAAGATTAATTTCTTTCTGCCTTGTCCTTTTTTTTAGTCTTTCTCAATATTAGTATATTACTCGATGGCATAACTGCAGAACCACCACCATCCTAGCATTATCACGTCTCCTGCTTAAGCATTCGTACCAAACCGTATTGGATTTTGAAAGACTGTAAATTGGTTGGAGATAAGACTATCGAAATTAGAGTGGAAGAGCTGAACATTAAGATTGAGGTAGAGTTGGCATGTGGGAATGGAGTCTCGCCAAGTCGCCATGTACCGAGCAGAGAAGAACAAATCGATACATTGGGTTTCAGTTTGATAGCTCCATCAACCGAGCTGTGGGAAGAATGCAGCACGTCAGTAGTAAAAAAAAAGGGAGAAAATGAAACTTTCTGCAGCGTATATTGCCATAGTTCAGGATTTCTTCCCCAACTAATGGGTTATACAGCTTACAAAAAATGCTTAATAATTGGAAAGACATGTTAGGGGATATAGCCAAAATATCTTCAGAAATGTGGACCGAAACAGAGAAATCGAGTCTTGGTTCTTCCTCTCAAAATAAAATCTAAATCCCATGCATGAGATATTACCAGTTAACAATTCTTTCCATACATTAAAAGTCGAAATATGCTTAATGTACTTTCAAGATATGAAACCTTTGTTAAAGTTAATCATGAACCAAAATCGAGGAGTACTCAAGTCTTGGTCATCCCCCTCACAGTAAATTCAATATATTGTGCAGATGTGTTTGGGCTACAATCTACGATGCTCTTGTAATTTATATAATCTTTATTCATCCCCTCATAGTCAAATCTTGATCTTATGGTTATTTGTTTAGTGTACATTATTTTTCCTTGCATTAAAATTTAGATATACACGAACAAGGTATCCTTTGCATGCGCTATTTAATCTTTGTTCGATCCCCTGTTTTATAGTCCAGAGACTATAATTATAGGTTGAAATCATCTGAAGCAAGAAGGACAAGCAAAATATCTTGCACACGGCGAGCGGTGCATGAAGATTAGCACACGTTGATATTGGGACTCCTCTTAAGCGGGTCAGGAGTAATAGAGGTGACTCCAAGTCCCTGCTTCTATGCCAAAAATAGTAATAGAGTTGACTCATGACTCATACCTCTCAAACGGGTCTTCTTCTTATCTCTTAGGTGGGTCTGGAGTAGGGCCAGGAGTAATGGAGGTGAGCCCAGTTCCCGACGTCTGCACCAAGAATGGTAATAGAGCTGACCCCTACCTCCTACGTCTACGCCAATAATAATAATAATGGAGGTGACTCCTGCCTCCTACATCCATGCCAAAAAATTATAATAGAGGTGACCACTGCCCCTTAAGTGGGTTTTTTTCTTCAACGGTCTTAAGGCCTATCTGAATGATTGGGTTTCCTTCTACAGCTACGGGATTCAGGCCGCCCACTCCAGAATTATTCTGGAGTATTTATGAATATAGATCTGGCATGATCTGTAATCCTATAATTTTACTAATTGTACTAGTCGAATCTACAAACTCTATAAAATTTTCAGTCCAATCATTCAAATAGAATTTTTGCGAAACGGAGGTCATAAAGGTGACCCCAATTCCTAGGCCAAAAATAAAAAAAAGGTTAACCCCTGTCACGTAACTGGATCTTCTTTTTCTTTCTCACTCTTAAGCGGTTCTAGAGTAAAAGTGGGTAATAGAGATACCCCAATTTCCTATATTTACGCTAAAAAGATTGGAACACGGCCAATCATCGCTAATAGGAATAATATTTAGGTGGAAAAATAGAGACAACCATCGATTTATTTGACTGCGAAGAATACTCGGTTGACAAAAAAATAGTAGCTCATGGATAATATCTTTACTTTCCATCCATGTAAGATGCGATTTGTCTCATGAACCACTGAAGGGGTGATATTATAATTAAAGTCCCACCTTTTGAATAGCGGTGCGCCAAGTCCAAACTATGAGATCACGAGGACGTGGAAGAAACGGCAGCGGATTTTGTTGACCCAAGGGGTCGGTTTGGTCCGCTATCAAACCACTTTGGGTCCCGCATCCAAAGGCCAAAGTCGCCGTCGGGCACGGTTTCGTTGACTGCTGAGCTCCACCGAGTCTCCACAGAACGACCCGGCTTTCTTCCCATCGTATTTGCGTCCCGCCCGCGAAAACAACGTCGGCGGTTTACCACGGTCGTCCATTTAATGCCCCTTAATGTTCCCGATCTCGACCGATCAGATCCGGATGGAATTCTTGATGGAACATCAGGAATGATTTATGGTCTTGCAAGCATGCATGCCATGCGATCCGAGTATTAAAAACAAGCAAAAAAAAAAAACGTGGGCCAGGTTCCGCCATCCTATAAACGATCTATTTCATTTTAAACCACATCAAATTTTCTCAATATTAAAATTGATTGCAGTGTTTTAAATAAAAATAAGTATAATATGGCTAGCTTTGTGATTAGAAGTACGACTGATGCTCTAATTGTAGCTGACAGTATTAAATTGGTTGACGCTATAGTTTATATAACAGAATTACATATTGCATAAGAAATTACGTCATATGCAACAAGAGTTTCGAAGACTTTTCCTATAAGATTTTTTAATAATAGCTAGATGGCTATCTGGTTTGGTACTTCTAGAGATAAGTATCTATTTGCTAGGACAGAGTTACTAAAGAATAAGAAAAAACTTAGATCTTTCGAGATGACACATGCATATAGAGAATGGCGGTAGATGGAGCTTCTAGATCTACTTTATGGACGAGACTGACAGTTATTCTATTGTACTTATATATATATATATATATATATATATATTGATTTCCTTGGGCTGAGGTAGCGTTTGAGAGCCGGCAATTTGTACCACCAAATCAGCGTTTGAATTCGGCTGGCGTTTGGTGCTATATATGTAGGGCCAGACCACATGAATTTTGAGTCATAGACAAATAGAGAAAGGGAGACTCCATTCTCCAAGTGGATGAAGTGGCCCCTCCCCCAATATTCCGGTTATGGAAAAAATTCCTCTTCCCTTCCAATGGTAAGCGCCGAGTAGGTCCCATAGCTCATGTTTTCAGGCAAATTCAGCAAACGACTAACAAGGAAGGTTCGAGGCAATCAAATATCGCAAGTCTACTCAATGTCAAAGAAAGGATTGGGAAGAAATATATTAGATATCTCGACCTTAGATTAGACTGACCTTCTTGGTCTCAGGTATTAGCCAAGTTGAATAACTTCAATGAAAATTAAGGAGCCACTTTTGTCGTGCTAATAAAGACTAGCAATTATGGCAACACTACAATCAATACATGATCGGCATAATTTCTGCCACGTGTTGCTCATGCGGAACAGCTTCTACATTGTAAACATGCACTGTTACCTTATAATTAAATCACGACGCGCCAAATCAGATAACAAATCATTATACTACCCTATATAAGGGCTGGCCTAAAAATTCTAGGTAAGCTTATTTGAAGACTCTACTCTACAAAATTTCTTCCTTCCACACTATTATCCTATCATTCTAACTTAGATATCGGAGGATCCTTCATCGGAAACTTTTTGATAAGTGAACTTCTTATAGGTCGTCTTCGAAGGCAGCCAGTTCTTTCTCATCTAGATCGTCTCATTTAGTTTGGTTTTCATCAACCTCGAAGCAAGTCGAGTAGCATACCGACCTTAGTTCAGAATTTAGCGGCAACAGGAACGCACAAAAAAAAAGAGTTAAATGTACGTTAGCCTATCAAATATCAATTTTTTTTTAAAAAAAGAAAATGCTTGCGTGCAACCCAAATCACGCACAACCTGCCAGCTTTAAATTTTCGATATAAAAAAATAAAATCCATGCTAGGGGAGGTTTATTTGTGTCACAAAACTTCATGTGCTTTTTCTTGTTTTTTCTTTTGGTACATCATGCACACATCGTGCAACGCTCATTATCAAAACTTTTAAAATATAATAACATGAAAAAGTTTAAAATGTAATTGAGTAGAATGTTAGCTTTTAAAAATCAATGATATTAGAAACTACAATTTTGACTGATATATTTTATTAGTATAAAATCTAAAAAGCATGCAAGTATATAAACTGTTGGGGGAAAAACCCCAAGTCATATCGCCACGGAGGCGCTCGGCTAGAGAGCGCCGACCGGAAAGGCGCTCGGCCAAAAGGCGCCGACCAGAGAAAGCGCCAAGAGGCGCCCAACCGAAATAACCAAGTAGGGATGCTCGGCTAGAAAGAGCCGACCAGCGGGCGCCGACCAAAGAAGCGCTCAAGCAAAGAGCGCCGACCAGAGAAAGCGCCAAGAGGCGCCCAACCGAAATAACCAAGTAGGGATACTCGGCTAGAAAGAGCCGACCAGCGGGCGCCGACCAAAGAAGCGCTCAAGTAGAAAGCGCTGACCAGAGACAGCGCCAAGTAGAGGCGCTCGGCTAGGAGGTGCTCGCCCAGAAGGCGCCGACCAGGAGTACTCAAGCAACCCCGCCACAGGGTGCCCCATTGGGCGACCAGCTCGGCTCGGCACCCTTGCCGAGCCGATGCCTTTACCAAATAATTCAACTCTCGCTTGACCCTCTAAGGGACCTGACAACTCCACTATAACCTGCCGCTATCTTCAAGCCATCAAGGCATAAGATCTCCGCAGGTATTCAGCATGACCTGCCATTAATGCACGAGGCTCCCTCAAGTCTCCGATGCACTCAGTCATTTAATGAACACGGCCCAAGACGATCTCCGGATCACTGAACCATCAGAGCGTATGGCTCTCCCTGACAGCCGGTTCATTCGGTAATAAATGCACTTACCATCCACGGACCCCAGGCCCACCACGGCCGACGGTTCAACCACTTCAACAGGTCCGATCGACCGTGACAACTCCCTGATTCCGGTCTGATCTAGTCCCGTTCTCCATCACGCCATTAATGGGCCAAATCGTGCCCAATTATTACAGAACGGGACAAACCTACTGTCACCTCCCAGGTAACCGAATCCTCCTATAAAAGGGAACCTGGGGGGAAGAGGAAGGGGGGACCAAAAGGGAAGGAAAAACCCGAAGCCGGGGAGAACCCTCCTAGACCGGGTGGAAAGAAGTAAACAACACAGACAATTGAGGAAACTGATCCTCTTGATTTTATCCAAATATTCTCTCTGTCTTCTCCACATACTCTCTTCCCCGCTCTCTCCACATATTTGCCCCCTCTGACTTAGGCATCGGAGGGCCGGCGCCGGGGAGCCCGGCCACCGGTTCTTCCTGCAGGACTCGCACCCCACAGTGGAGGACGCGATCAGCCGGCGCACCGTCGACCACCCTTCCAGCGGCGGAGCTCTGCCCCTCCAGGAGGACGCCACCAGCCGGCGCACCGTCGACCACCCTCCCAGCGGCGGAGCTCAGCCCCTCCAGGAGGACGCCACCAGTTGGCACGCCGTCGATCGCCGCCCCCGCGGCGGGAGCCCCTCCTTTTCCGGCTTCGCGGCGGCCCCCGGGTCCAATTTCCAGCAACATAAACAACTACTCATACTTAAACTGGCTTAGTAAGTGCCTCTTCAAGTTCCCATGATCTGGGTCTCTGATAAGTGACATTCATTATACTCTATTGAATATATATTAAGTTTACAAGTTTTAGAGATCGAATCTAAATCAACTTAGAACATCAAAGCGAGTCTAAATCGATTTACTCTATTTTATATATTAGTCATAGATTTAGATCGATTTATTTTATCATACATATGTCTTGTAATTCGAAAGAAAGAGAATAATTGAGTATTTTAGTGTTAGAAAGTATTGAGAGGTAGAAGTTATGAAAAATTCTAGTAATCTATAATTTTTATATTTTTATAATAAAATTTTTACATTGTCCCTGTTCGTATATGTTGATGGATAGATCGAACCACATAACTATTATATTTTTTTTATTTTATTTCATTATTTTTCTGTATGGCACATGACATTCAAACATTTATCCCCAATGAATTACTCAGATTGTATTGATTCCGCATGTGATGACCATGATCAATCAAATCATCGCTTGCGGTTCTCAGCTGGACGGCGGCGATCTGCATATTTTCTTAATTATTAAAATAGTATCCTCAAATTGTAGGCAACTTGCCAACTCTTCCCCTACCGTGAGAAACTGGCCTCGCTTATCTCGACTGCCGATCCCGGCCGTGGAAAATATTTCAACCGAAGCCGACAAGCGCAAAGCACCCGCGCGTCACTCTTACGAAAGAGAAGGTCCCAACCCAAATTACTGCATCGACCCACTTACGGAACCCCAGCTAGACACGGCACCAGTACACATGGCTCCCACGTCTGAATACGAGGGTGTCCTTCTGGGTGTTTTATATCTTAACGAGATTTAATTAAAATACGGGAGACGGGACCAGGGCAAAGAACAAAGCCAGCCACCAGCCATCGGCCATCACTGAGGTCTCTTTCTTCTCTCCTACGTCTCTCTACAAAAGCCCAGGCAATATGCTCGAAAAACTAATGCTTACCTCCAAGCCTTAAACCCGTAATACTACCAGAGCCCCCATTTCCCATCTACGATGGCCAAAAATCTCACCTTTTTCTTGGCTCTCCTCTCCTTTCTCCTCCCCGCTGCCTCCCAGCAAGATGGTTTCAGTTACAGCGGCTTCAGCGGCGGGGGTGCCAACAGCAGCAACATTAGCCTGAATGGAGTTGCGGAGATCGAACACAGCGGGATCCTGCGGCTGACGAACGAGACAAGCCGCCTCCTCGGGCACGCTTTCTACCCCGACCGACTTCAGTTTAAGAACGCCACCGACGGCGCCGCTTTTTCCTTCTCCACCGCCTTCGCCTTCGCCGCCGTCCCCGAGTACGCCACGCTCGGTGGCCACGGCCTCGCCTTCGTCATCGCTCCCTCCAAGGAGCTCGAAGGAGCTCTGCCCAGCCAGTACCTCGGCCTCCTCAACGCCAGCGACGTTGGCAACTTCTCCAACCACGTCTTCGCCGTGGAGTTCGACACCGTCCAGGATTTCGAGTTCGGCGACATCAACGACAACCACGTCGGGATCGACATCAACAACCTGGCCTCCAACGCCTCTGCCGCCGTCGCCTACTTCGGCTACGATGGCAAGAAGAACGAGCTCAATCTCAAGGGCGGGCACACGATCCAGGCGTGGGTCGACTACGACGGCGTGGGGAAGGTCCTCAATGTCACGGTTTCCCCTTTCTCCTCCAAACCCCCAAGGCCGCTCCTTTCCTTTCCCGTCGACTTGTCTCCGATTCTTCATCTCCAGATGTTTGTAGGCTTCTCCGCCTCCACTGGGTTGCTCTCCAGCACCCATTACCTCCTCGGTTGGAACTTTAAGATGAATGGCATCGCCCAGTCCCTGGACCTCTCCTCCCTCCCTTCCCTCCCTCAACCCCAAAAGAAGGATCACACCTTTGTCATCGCCGTCTCGGCCACCTCCGTCGCCGTCCTCATCGCCGTCATCGTCGCCGCCGTTTACCTCTTCTACAAGATCAAGAACGCGGACATCATCGAGCCCTGGGAGCTGGAGTGCGGCCCTCACCGATTCTCCTACGGGGAGCTGAAGCGCGCCACCAAGGGCTTCCGGGACCGGGAGCTCCTGGGCTTCGGCGGCTTCGGGAAGGTCTACAAGGGGACCCTCCCCGACTCGCGTGCCGAGGTCGCGGTGAAGCGGGTCTCCCACGAGTCGAGACAGGGGATCCGCGAGTTCGTGGCAGAGATAGGCAGCATCGGGCAGCTCCGCCACCGGAATCTGGTCCAGCTCCAGGGCTGGTGCCGGCGGCGGGGCGACCTGCTCTTAGTCTACGACTACATGCCAAACGGAAGCTTGGACAAGTTTTTATTCTTGGACAGCGAAAACCAGCCTTCGAACAGCCTGCTCTCGTGGGACCAGCGGTTCCGGATCCTCCGCGGCGTGGCCTCCGCCTTGCTCTACCTTCATGAAGAGTGGGAGCACGTGGTGATCCACCGCGACGTAAAGGCGAGCAACATCCTCCTCGACGCCGATATGAACGGCCGGCTGGGCGACTTCGGGCTGGCCAAGCTCTACGAGCACGGGGCCAACCCGAGTACTACCCGGGTGGTGGGCACCCTGGGCTACCTGGCCCCCGAGCTCACCCGGACCGGCAGGCCCACCACCAGCTCCGACGTATTCGCCTTCGGCGCCGTGGTCCTCGAGGTGGTATGCGGCCGCCGCCCCATCGAGCCCAGGGCGATGCCGGAGGAGCTCGTCCTGGTGGACTGGGTGTGGGAGCTGTGGAGCTCCGGGAGGTGGACCGACGTCGTGGACCCCCGTCTGGGCGGTTACTACGTGAGGGAGGAGGTGAAGGTGGCCATCAAGGTGGGGCTCATGTGCTCCCACCCGGCGGCGCCGTTGCGGCCCAGCATGAGGGAGGTGGCGAGGTACCTGAACGGCGGGAAGGGGGAGGAGGTGCCGGATCCGCCCAGCCCGCCGGTGGACTTTGAGGGGATGAGCCCGGTCGGGTTCGACGCTTTCGTGCCCTCATACCCGTCCTCGTCCTTCGATAAGCTCTCCGCGTGTTCGATCACCTCCGGCAGAGATGTGCCCGTTTCAGCGGGCTCCGGGAAAGTGGGGCCCTTGGTCTACTCCACTCCGCATTTTCGCGCCTCTCACGTGTGAACGTGTGACATGGAACAGCTCCGATTGAAGTGTCCTCAGACGCGACGACACGATTACATCACATTATGGTGCGGAATGAAATGTTGGCACGCATCACGAAACGTGTGTGATTTTCTTTCATTTTTTTTATTGATCATGTTGATGTTGACTGGTCAACAAGTCAAAAGCCAGGTGTAACAAAAGCTGTGGGTCGATAGCACCTAGCCGTGTGATGAGCTGGTGATGTTTTTTATGCGTGCGTCGCTGGATTGGTGCAACCATTTAACGAAGTGGTGTCAATTGAGGTCTGCAGGGCTCCGTATTGACGAATGTATGAAAGCGTGCGACCATCTTTAATTAGTACTCCAGTTAACGGTCTGGGAGTTCAATGAATTACTATAAATTATACTTTTTAATAATTGTCCAATAGAACTAAATGCGTGCCGTTTCGATGCCTTGCACAAGTGATGAATACTTGGATACTAATTAAATTTTAAATATCTTCTTTTACATTTCCAAGCATGATGGTAGGTGAACGTGGATGCCTGTTACATGATAGGACATACAAAATTATATTGTTTATATAGTGATGACATGTCCAAAGAAGATATTGAATTATTTAAATAGAAAAATGATCACTTTGTATTACCCGTGGATTCAAACTAGCCAATAGATTCGATCGGATAGTCGAATCAAACTCTCAACTTTTGGGAACCAGGTCAAAACACGAAATCTTAGCTTTTTTAAATTAGACATAGAACCAAGACTAGAAAAACTATAACGAAAACCAATTTTTTTTTTGTGCGTGTATATAATTTTATGATAAAGAAATGATACAAACTGACCATATCTCCGCAACGTTTTTATTCAAAGAAAATATCTTCCTGGGATCCAAATTTCACTCGCAGGGGAAGAACAAGGACACTATTTATTGGTTTGAGTTCATGGATAGTTATATTAGCAAGGTGTTAGATATACCAACTTTAACTTTATGGTGCATATCTAAATTTTAATGTAACAGAACCATACATTATAGAGTCTTGATTTGCTATGAGAAAAGGAATCAAGACTAAATTTGTTGACTTGATACCTAAATAGATTATGTTCGCTGCTGGTGTCGTGTTTGGACATTTTTGCTGGGCCTCTCTAAACCATGGTGAGATGGGAAAAACATAGAAGATAATGTAATATCCCAGACGATGGTACTGCAATCCATCCATTGGTATGGGGGGGTAAGGGATGAAGCAAGAAGGGGTGTTAAAATGCATAATCCTTCCTGTTTGATTAACCTGGCCAGAAAATTTATCACTTGCCGTTATCTTTTAAAGATTTGTTTATCTAGCGATCTATGTGGAGATGTTGGATATTCCAACCGTTCTTACAACTTAAAATTATTTTATTTAATTATTTATTTTAACTTGCAAACCATGCTTGAAGTATGTGCAAGAACATATTTGATATTGCATTGTTTCATACAGTCAGAATCACTTTATATATATAGAATTAGTATTTCTTGTTTTAAGCTTACTCGCTTCGTCGTTTCATTTATTTTGGTTGGTCCTACGTTAGTCTTGCATTAAAGCAATTTTTTATACTTCAAAAATTCTAAATGATACTTTTCAGCTAATTTTCCTTAAAAAGTTATAATTGTAATAAGTAGTATTAATGTAGGCACGGTCAATAGTTTATATAAACTAGAAGATGCTGCAATATGAATTCATATGAAATTGGCAATATTTGTAATTAGTTTTTGACCTTTAGATAAAGAACACCGCACAGTCCGTGCTTTTGGGCAAGATTTTGGGTCATTATATTATCTTGAGGTCATCCATCACCTCAAGCTCATATACCTTCCGGCTAGTTAGCACCGGCCTTTACATTACTTTAGTCTTTGGTCAAGTTGAAAGGAGTGCAACAATGGCATTTCAAGAGTCTGACTAGACAAATGCAAATTATTGATGCCTCCCTCATATTCTGCTTCAGCAATTGGAGCAAGATAGCGGGAAGAAAGCATCTTCTGCAAGAGTTATTTTAACATTGCGGTTACATCTTCTCTCTTCTTTTTTCTATACTTTTATCCCTCTATTTGTAATATACTATGCTTTATCTATTTAATAAAATCTTTTAGGTGGGCTTAACCCCTCCCCATTACACACACACACACACACATGCTTTCTGTACCCCAGCAAAGATGGGAGATGAGGTTTTGTGCAGAATACACATAAGTAGCTAAGTAAGTGATTTAGCCCAATTTACTTCTAGTAGTATATCATAAATCTAATCTAGGTACGTGATATGCTATAAAGTGCATATTTTTTTTAACAGTTTGTTTGGTTGGAATATATCAGATTATAGAAGAATCCGATGGTTTTTAGAAATAATTTATCTAATTTTTTTTTTACTATATTTCATTGATGGAAAAAACTACTCAAAAAATAGCATGGACAAAAGTTACTATAATGATATTTTTTTCTCGGTCTATTTATTGGCTATTTATTTCCCACTTGCACAAACATCGATAATATTAATATGCCGACTATTGAAATATATTTATATGAGTTAATACATATATTTTAAAATTAATTTTATATTTTAGTAAAAAAATTATTAATAAATATTATTTTAGTTTTACTGATAATTAATAAATGTTTATTATTTATTAATAATTAATATTTATTAGTAAATATATTAATATATTAAATAAAATATCATTAATGAATATATTAATATATCAATATTATATTAATATAATTAAAACTAATTATATAATATAGTTTATATTATATTAATATAGCATAAATAAGGGTATTTTTATTGTAGAATGATAAATTTAAATTATATTCACTCCATGATCTAGTATGAAAAAATAAATATCACAATGTGATGGTATTTATTTTTTTTAAAAATATAATACCTATTATTTATTTTATTATTTTTTGGTCGCGTTTTGCGTTAAATATAGAGGGATTTGTTTTCCCAAGCCTTTTTGCGGGCAACCAATTGGGCCGTAAAAGAGAAGCGAAGGCAGCATGGATAAAAGCAGTAAGGATGATGATTTTTTTGGGCTACCGTAATCTCTCTTTTTGTATCCATAATACAGCTCTCACTTTTTATACCCCTGAGGGAAAAGATTGAAAAAACCGACGGGCGAGCACCTCTCCGAGCGCGGGCGAGATTTCTTTTGAGATCCAATCGATCGCCGGAAATGCCTGTGAGAGTGGTCGAGAGCTCGACTACTTCGCAAGTTTCAGGTCAGGGATTTCTTCGCCCTTTCTACTTTCTTTCGCCCATCCGATCGATTTCTCTGGGTTTCGTCCGATAACGCTTTGAGCCTAGGTTGGGGAGCTATGGCTATGTCAAGAACTGGAACTAGGCCGGTGTTTCTTGTCCTCGTACTGCTGTGTATGTGAAATCCTAGATCGTTAGGGTTTGCACTATGAGACGAGGGAAATTTGTTTCTGGTTACATTTCTGCGTAGATATCTCATAGAATTGCCTTTCTTGAGGTGGTTCCGACTCAAGAATTGTTGTTTTAGCTGGAACCTTTTGGGATCTATTGTTCTTGTATGCTCAAAGACTGAAAAAGATTCTGTTGGGATGATCTATTTCCTGTTCGATGGAATGCACGAAGCGATTAATTTTGTGATGTGAATGTGTCATAACTTGAAGTTGATTACTTGCATGGTTTGATAAATTGGAACTCAAGGTAGATGGTCAGGTCTGAATTTGGATGTTATTATTTGCAAAAATGATTTTTTTTTCTTTTTAAATACATATTTCCCTTTTTATATGAATTTCAACTTTTTGAAGGAAATTTTACTTGGTGGTTATATTTATCTTGATTTTTCTACTGATAGTTTAATCTCTCGAGCACAAGATACATATATCTATTTAGTCAGTTGTTTTCAATTGATTCCTTCTGATGTTCTACTATGGCAACACTAAACAAATTGATTATGTTTGCTTCGTTACATCATACACTCATATTTTGCTTGTCACCCCCCTCCAAAAATAGGATTCAAGGACGTGGCAATCGTCGCACATTCATAGGGACTGACCTTATGAGTATGCAAGGCTTTTTGACTTGTTAATGAGTTCAGCATAAATCTTTTGATAATGTAAATAATACACAGGTATTGGTAAATATTAGAACAGCTAAACTCCTAAAATAAAATATTTGATATATTCATACATATCGCTAAAAGTGACAAACGAAATAATTTTAAAAAATTAATATTTCTAAATAAGCTTCAAATACTTAACATGTTTACATATAATTCTCAAGCGAATTTGATAAATAAACTAACAAAGTTAGGTCTATTCTATACTACAGCTCTGGCCTTGTCTCTATTCACACCTCCACTCACACGTCCCAAAAGATAATATCACATGAATCTTTAGGTTCTCATATTTTAAAAAAAATACAAAAATAATGAGCTTGATAATCCAATAAATAACAATCTACTCTAATTAGATGGATCAAGCAAGTAGCAAAGAAATTTAATTCCAAAAGTTCGTATTGTAAAATAATATATTGTTCCAAATTAAATCCAAATATTATATTCAGGATAGTACATGTATTTAAATATTCATGATATCAAATATCAAATCTCAAATCTATTTCGAACTCTACAGCCTATAAGACTAAGGCTGTATTTATATCCTACGACTGGGCCATAATACTGCATCTACACCTTGAAACGAGGCCATAATGTCACATGTATACCTTGCAGAATGAGTCAGAATAATATAGGTGCTGGAACATTCATAGATGCCAATGTATAACCTCCATTGGTGGGTCTCGGCTGATAGTGAGAAAGACATATATATCCAATTCAAAATATTCATAACTCATTTGTATACTAATTTTTTGAATATTTACAATTTTAGGATATTTTCAAGCATTTTCTAAACATAATTCTTCCAAAACTTCAGTATTTCCAAATAATACATAATTTACAAGGATATTCAATACATGTCACCTGATTTACAAAAAGATTTTGAACAAATAGAATTTTTATCTACTTGATCCAATTTATATAAAGGCAAAAAGGATTAGGATAACAATATATGGAAACAATGCAGCTAATTTAAAAGATATAATTTAGCATGTGGCATGTCCGACCCCTTGCTAATTTAAATTATATCTTTTGAATTATATAATTATATCTTTTAATATAATCTGCAGCTATCCAGTGATTAGAATAACCCAAATAACTGGCTGGGGCTGCTACAATACTACATTACAAAAATGATGGTTTTCAAATTATAAAATAAATCTCACCTGACTTAGACTGTCCACATCATTTTTCATCCACAATTGCTGTTAAATTTTCATCTTCAAACTTCATTAAGAGACATTATTTTCTAGTGGAGTATCTGTATAACACCCAACTACCCCTTGTGTGTCAATAGTATATTGTCATTTCCGAATGCCCACTCATCTCTCTTTGTTCCTAATACTTTTCTTTCTGTTTGTCTTCATCCTCTGTAACATGCATCATGTGGCCTTCCCTGTTGCAGCATGGTGCTTAGTTCATACACTGGGAATTCTTCCTTCAAATTTCACTTGGCGTTATGTGTTTCCCAGTTGTTTAGACCAATGGGACCAATCCCTGCAAACCCATGCTCTTGTTTATTATATTGGTCTAATTTATTTAAGACATTTTTTGCCACAAAAAAAAAAAGCTTCAATAAATTTATTTATATATTATTGCTCCTAAGAAACATTTGTTTTCATGTCCATCTCACATTTCACCTTCATAGTGGACGTGTATGTACATGGTGATGTATGTTATATTGTTATGGAACCTTAATCCCTATACTCAACTAAGTTCCCTTGTGGATTGGCTGCCTTACAACTTAACCAAATGATGAGTAGCCTATGCTTGACATATCATCGTCGACACTTTCTTTTTCTCCAATTTAAAATTATTAACCCACTAAACTGACTTGTTTCTTGAATCTTGGAGCACTTTTAGTTTTTCTTACTGTCAATATCAAAAGAATTTTTAGCTCTAGAAAAATAAGTGCAACATCTCTTGCTTTATGTGATGGCTTTAGATTGGTAGGATTAAGGAAATATTGAATTTTTTCTACTTTGTATTCTTTTTACTGTATAAGCTTTGCAAATCCAAGTGCCTTGGTGCTTTGGTTGCAATTTGGGTGGAAATATTTTCGGTTAAAGCTAGCTCTATGACATACATTTAAACTACCAAATGCACAACTTCTTGAAATAATAACCTGTAGGGATGATAAAAATGTAAACTGAAAGGTACAGAGTGAAAAGGTCTTCCTTTGCCTTGCTAGTTATTATTGATGAAAATTTGTAGATATGTTTGAGCCTTTTACGATTCGCCGTTTAGACTGTAATCATTTGTGTACTGACTTTGAAAGAACATGTATTAAGAAAGAGGAGGTGATCACAATGTGTAAAATTTTGCTTGTACTGTTAGGTTATTCTAATCACTGGATATCTGCAGCTGAGTTGGCTTATTATACATTCGTATATAAATACATATATAGATGCTTACATATATGCCTCCACCTAAGAAGCCAACCAAGTTCATTAGATATTCTAGCAATTAAAGAGTATGACATATAAGTTCATCTGATATCACTGTTATGCTTTCTACTTGTTCTTTATTTTTCATGTCGCACTACTGTATTTAGAGCGAACTGTTCTAGCCATTTGCATGTGTTTACATGATTTTCTTCATAAAGCTCATGTAATATATACTGATAAAAAAAGCTTGCTCAGGACAAGATGCAAGTTCTGGACATTCTCTACCTCCTGCTTGTACACTTTTAAGTGTTGGACGGGTAAATTCTTTCATTTCTTGATTAATAAATTTTCCAATATCATTACAAGGTTTGCATAACTTTTTGATGGCTCTTAATGGTCTAAGATAGGAGTCAGTTTCTTCAAAGATGTAATTGTCTATATCTTGTCCAGTGGTTTATTACATTGATCATGTCAGCATGTGTACATGTGATTGCATCTTTACTTAAGAAGTCTGAAATAAGTAAATGATAATCCCATGATGACTAGATTGTATTAGAAATAAACCTCTCATTTTTTCCTTATATGTCACAGTATGAATCAACTCAGACATCCTTCTTCGATCTTTCATATGCTTAAAATGTGCATATTGCCTCTATGTTTCACTAAATTTTATCCAGTCTAATATTCTTTACCGTATCTATGTTAGGGCTAGCTAAGCAGTTATTTATATGAGAAGAAATATGAGTTGAAGCGATCATGGTTCATAGTCTCTTTTATATATATCACCAGTAGTGTGGATGTACATAGGTGAAGACAAGCCAAATAGTAACAACTTTTTTTTTATAATATTTGACAATGGAAGAAACTAATAAATAACTGGAAGGAAATGAACTCTGGAGAAAAACAACAAAGGCACAGGTTGTAATCCTGGACATCAAGGTGAATACTAGTGTAGGTAAAATTTTGATTCAGACAAAGCGATGCAAGTGATGGTAATGAATATTATTTCTGTTCAACTATCATATATTTATGCTACTTACAGATTAGGTTATTTTGGATGACTTGATTATGATGAACTGTCATGGTTTCAATGTTCTGACGGCCTGTTTGATTTTTCAGGCAAATCGTAGCATGGGGTACCTATTGGATATGCATTCCATTTAGTTAAGCATTTCTAAGATTATATGTGCTGCTAACCAATCCAAGTGCGAAGGTAGCTTTAAAATAATACTGTTAAGGAAAATAAATGAAACAAATACTTTTAAAATGGTTTTATTCCTACAATTATTATCACTATTTATTAAAGCTTACTGATTGATGTGTTACAATGTGAAGCGGTGCTTGTTGATGGTAGATTGGTACATCTCAATATGGTATGTTCATGTTGTTAACTATGTGAACCAGTCTTCATCCATGCAAATAACATTTTTTTACAATTGTTGTTGTTCAAAGCAATATCTCTGTAAATATTCCTTCTAAATTTATATTTATCGCACCCTTTTATCTGTTTCTTCTATCTTTTTTCTTGCAATACATCCAAGGCATGGATGCCAAAATGTTTAATGAGTTCTGCTGCTTTTTAAACCTACTTGGAATTACAAATACCATCTCTTTTGCCCAGGCTTTTGCGGGAACTCAGAATGTTTCGAGTTTACAGAAAGATGAAGCGTGGAAAGTTAATGTAAGGATCCAAGGATGTGATCTTGATAATGGTTATCTATGTGGTACGATGGAGGCACTCAATGTTCCTTTAGCGGACACACCTGTAAGTAATTTTGGATCCCTGGATTTCAAAATGTTTTTACTTTTTTAAATTCATACGCTGATGGCAAGTAATTTTGTTTAATTTTTATATTTGCCAGTAATTTAAATAGTTTTACCGTTATAGGAATTATGCAAGCTCTGCTCAGTTGTTCTTTCTCTTTTCCTTCATATTTCAGGTAGTTACATTCTGGGAGGGAGAAATTGTTGACACTAAGAACTATACATTTTTCACTGGCAAGTGGGAAGCAACGTATGGCCCCACTTTTCTAGTAGTTTCTTTTACATTGTTGGCAACGTTATAGGGCTCGTCTATATTCTTCTCTCAAGCAAGCTGGTTGTGGGTTTTCTTACAGGCCAGAGGATGACATAAGGCACTGGTCCAAGTTTCCATCTTTTGCTCCACTTCTGGTAAGAGAACCTTGGTGTAAGTTTCCATATTAAAGGTTCAGATGAAGAGGGTTCTTCTTTCTCCCTACAGAGCCAGGTTGAGGCTGATGGTGGTAAATCTTTGGACCTGAGCAACTACCCTTACATATTTATGGTATTGTATTTGCCGAACCTCTTCTCCAATTTCCTCTTAGAGCATTACACTTAATTCTATCAACAAGATAATGCCTACTTCCCTGCATGTTTCAGAGATGGAAGGAGCAGTACTTTGTTAATGTTGGAATAGACTGCGGCTTGACTATTGCTGGCTTCTATTATGTTTGCTTTTCCTGCAGTGATGGCTCTATTAATGGCTTTTATTACGATCCAAACAGTAGGTAAGCTTAAAGCCATTTCTTTGTGGCCTGCTTCTTTATCCTGTTTTGACATCTTATCTCTAAATATTAGGCTTTTATTGTCATATTTAACTAAAATCTTCTTGTTTCTACATGGTATGCAAAACCCAAAACAGATTTGACATTGTTCTCACAAATTTTTGGTTGACAAACTGCAGCCCATTTCAGAAGCTTGAACTAAAGTGCAGCAATGAGAAGCACTTAGGTTTCACTTTTTCTTCATATCAGTTACAGTGAACCAATTTTCTTGATCATAAAAAGCTATCTGTGCGTTAGTTTCCATCTTCTGGTTACTGTAACAGTTTAATCTGCTGATACTGTTTAGGCTTTTGGATCTTTGAACAGCAATCTTGTGTCACCAAATGATAATTATATTTAAAACCACTTCATCTCTTTTACCGGGCATTCCAAACTTCATGTTTTACATTTCTGAAGATTGCCCACTACGTGCATCCAATGAACCTTGTGACAGGGAAGCTCCTAGTGGGAGATTAATATGATTGAGGTTCGTTCCTATGGTATGTTTTGATAGGAAAGTGCCAGCCCGAAACCATTTTGACCATTATTAAAGCTGCAAAATATTATTAATGTAAAACATAAGAATTGATCCATAGTAAAATTAATATGTTATATTAACTGATATTGACTGTTATTGCAGTAAGTAATGGGCTCTAATATGTAGCAGCATTGTATTATTTTTAGTACTTGACTATACATGCAAAGGAAACAGAAAATTAATATCAGCGTCTGGCAATGCACCCACTAGTATGTAGCACATTCTATTTGCATTGCCATGTCAAGGGAAGGAGTGTCTGCTGGCTAGCTGTGATCTTCCTATCAGCAAGTATAATTTTTGGAATCATGGGTTGCCATTGAATTTCCTTTTGTGTGCATTAATATGTATTAGCTGAAGAGAGAGCATTGAAATGGTTGCATCACATAAACAGCGAGTGGCTTTGCTTGGAAAGGATGTTAGGCAGCTTCCAACTTACGGTGTGACAGATGGCCATTTTATAGCATACACTTCGATGATTCACCTGACCATTAAGATCCAATAATGCAGACGCGTGTACTGGAAACTGAGATGTGGTGAAAATGAACTCGCTCTGCTGACTTTATGTTGATCTGCCGCCTCTCGTCCATCTGATTCCCACAGAAACCGATATGAGATTGCCTGTTACAGATTCTTGTTCTGTGAAGGGCTTAGAAATATATGGCAGGTGTCATAAGATCATGCAGCCTCCTGTGACGGAACGAGTGCTACTGCTGCTGCTCCTCTCCAGAATAAGGCTGAGATGTTACAAAGATGTTACTGGCCACCCACCAGTTTCATCGCTGCAGGTCAAAATCCAATCACCAGAAGCTAAAGGCTGAAACTTTATTTTAGTGACCTGGGGTTATCTTAAGGGCATTGGCTTGCGAAGGCATCTCGAGTGTATCTCTGAAATGTTTCTATACTTGAAGAATGCGCTTATACAGGAGTTAGGATCCTTTTTTTTTTGGGTCAAAAGTTAGGATCCTTTTCAGTTTCGCGACTGAGCATTAGTCCAGCTTTGACTTCAGTGCACTATAACATGTTTGGAGACCCAGGATTCATATCAGAATCTCATAGCACACAAACACAGCAACATTGAGATAAAGGTATATAAATGTTTTTATCATTTTGTGTATACACATTTGATCAATAATCTAGGTTCATGGTAGCAAGAACTCTTATACAGAACTTTTCTTCTCTATCTAGTCTGTCTTCTTTGATTCCATATCCCTGCATCATCTGCTTTTGTAGTGAGTATGAATATTATTTTTGTATCACAAAGATATAAATTTTCTCGACATAAAGATATTACTGTTGATATTTTGATTGATACAGGTATTCCAATCCTTCAAAAAAGACACCTGTATTTTTTTTATTCTTTATATAAGTGGAAAAGAACCTGTAGGGTTAACCATTCACGTAGTTCGCGTTTTGCATCTTTTGTAGCTTGCAAGTTTAATTAGTTGTGCAGAACATAATAAGTTTATAGAAATGAATGTTTCTGATTTAAAGTAAAAAAAAGGCAAGCTATTATTCAAGAAATGGTTAATATACAAAAGTTGGAACATCCGAACTGATGCTTGCAACCACCTTATGTTTAATTAAAGAAGGTAATGAATCTCATTATTTAGGGTACATCTCTTCAGGGATATCAGAAGATCACCTACAAAATGTTCAAAACCAGGAAATTACTGCTACCCAACGTCCACTTCTTGATGACCTGAACCATGATTTCCGCCGGTCCTGTTGATAAAGTGTGCGTATGTACATGCCGGATCCTCTCGGTTGGTGTATGCTTGCAGTCTCCTTCCGCCAATTTCAACATCTTCTGCAATTTAGTCTAATTCACTGCATTGCCAAAATTTCTACCGTTACGTACTGCCATGTACACACGTACCTGTACGAGGATTCGTGGAGCCCGGGATGGAGGACCGATGCGCTTGAAGATTCGTGAAAACTGGGTTGGATGACTCCGATGCATGAAGATTTATAGGAACTGGGATGGGTGACACGTGTGCGTGAAGATTTGCAGAAATTGGGGGAGGTGCCTCGTGTGCATGAGGATTCGTAGAAACCGGGATTGGTCCCTGACGTGCGGAAACTGGGATTTGTGTCCCATGTAGCTCTTCCCCTCCCCGCAAAGAAGAGACCGCTTCCCTCACCTTCTCCGCTATGCCCACTTCACCAGCCTTCCTCGGGCTCACAGCCTCTGTAATCACCTGACAGAGTGCTCTATCTTCTTCCCCAGGCTCTAGCTTGTGCAAAAGATACTCCTTCACCGAAATCCCCTTATCCCACACCTGCTTCGCTCCCAACTCATATCCGGTTCCTGGACTTTGGATCTTCGAAGCCATCATCTGGGTTGCCTCCGAGACCATGGTGTATGCCGGTGCAAGCATCTCCGTGACGGTTTCCGTCAGCGTCTTCTTGGTACCGTTCTCTCCGACAGGGTTTCGGTGTGCGGGCATGTTGTGCAATAAAGATCTATTAGCAACTGAATCTTCAATCAAAAAAAAAAAAGAAAAAAAAAAGCAGCTGAATCATGGGAAGATGATGTCTTCTTGATCGCATCAAGGTGGTTCGATACCGGTTGTTCAAGCATATCGTTACCTTGTTTCATTTCTGATTCTTTGTTTGCATTGTGGAGCTGAAAAACTGCTGATTTCTCCACTGCGCTGGGGCTTTGAACCGCTGGCCGAGGTCGGGAAGTTCCCTCTCTATAGGTTTCAGGAGCTGTCTCCGATTCATACACTGGAATCACAGGCAGCCAATATCTCAGCCTTGTGCAGATGGAAATCAGAAAGGAAAACTAGCTAGTAAGAAAAGAAAAATGAAGTGGCAGCTGTAGATGATGACTTGGAGCGCCGTGGTATTCAGGATCTTGTTCGTCATCCTCTTCATCCAAGCTAACTCCCCATGGAGGGGTCAGATTGTCGTCATCATGCCCATGTTTCTTTTTAGCAAGCATGTGTCTCCACTTCTTAGCCTTCTCCTTCACCTTTCCCAAAATCGACTTCTTCGCATGGTGGTGATCTTGATCATCTTCAAAGCTGAAGCCGCTTGCAAAGGTTGGAGTTACTGGTGCCGACCAGTGCCCAAGTGACACATCCCGACCTTCACACAAATAAAATTATCGCATATATGTTTATCAAACATAACTAACAAAGGAAGCCTCCACACTTCAGTTGCTTGATACCACTGCTTCTAAAGCAATCCCAGTGGCTTTCTTCTTTAGCAATTCCTAAACGCTTATCAGTTCTTAACAATTTCAAGGCTTTCTGTTAGGCCGTCAGTCTGCGACCGACAAAATCTGAAAAACATATGAACTAAGAATTGATGTGATAAATGCAAATGCAAATGCTTCCTCGTCAACCATATATGAACTGAAAGTGTGAAAGAGGGAGGGACATCATAAGCACAAGGTTAACATTTCATGATGAACCTATAATCTTGTGTTAGAGCTACCTACGTTGGAAGAACAACATCGATGTACGTACCACTCTGTTTCAAAAATTTAAGCCACCATCAAGAACCTATGTCAAACTCATCTGTTTTTTTTTTTTTTGTTTCTATGAGTTCATGGTTATCAAGATGCAGAAAAGCTTTACCACCAAAACCAGAGAATAGAGGACTCGGATTGGAGCGGGTAGGTGATAGAGAACTGTACCGTGATGAAGAGCAGAAATGCTCTCCACATGTCTCTGCAGCCCTTCCGATTCAGACATTTTTTCCCTCCCTCACCTGAGATTAATTCCAAACAAAGGGACCCAAAACCAATCGAGTTTGGATTATAACGTGTGGGCGGTTAGGAACAGCCACCTACTTTTTAGCAGCATTGGTGGTCAGGGGAAAACGAGGCTTTCGCGCCACCCCGAGCTCCTCTGTCTAAAAGAAGAGGATGGCCACGTTTGAAGCCGGTCTTGCTACGTGTCCCTCTTCTCGGCCTATCAGAGGCTGGATGAATTGAAGCCCCACATGCTTTTAGTCGTCCCTTCCTGGAATCCCGCTTCCAGGGAGTGGACTTCTTTGGCTCCAGGAAGAAAGGAAGGTATAGAGACCGGGTGGTAGCTGGATCTCAATTCTAAAGAAGATAAGGTGGGAGAGGGAAAGCAATGGCCAACACTCAAAATCATAAGAACGAGAGAGAGAGAGAGAGAGAGAGAGAGATGGCAGCTATACCTACTATTTCTTCACCTTTTCTTCAGCAGCAATCCCTTTGCAGTCATCATCTTAGGAGGAACACCGGATACCTTGGAAAGCAAAGAACTTTGAGGATCAGAGCTGCAAGGCTTCCTGCAGGAGTAAGTGATATCCCTCTCGCTGTTAGCAGCATGTGGTTTTTTCTGGTCTTTGTGGATTCATAAGTAGGTAAAAAAGTATGAAAAAGGTGAGGAAAATCTATATTGGATCGGTTTCAGGTGGAAGTGCCAAAAGTAGAGCCAAAACTTACAGAACCGTTTCTTGGATTCACAAAGACTGCAGAGATATGGAACTCCAGGGCTTGCATGATTGGCATCATTGGGATCTTCATTGTGGAGCTTGTGGGTGCATTCCAACCTCATCTAGTATTAGAATAGATATATTAATTCTCAAAGAACATGTTCTAATGTGCTCTGTCTCCCTTTCTTCATTGTTATCTCAGGTATTTCACAAGGGCTTACTGCAGATGATTGGTGTGGATGTAGGGAAAGGGCTTGATCTTCCTCTATAGCTTGCATCTAATGGATGAGTGTACTAAACATCATTTTCAATTTTTATTTGAGGAAAATCAGTAACCTGTAGTATAAAGTATTTACTTCAATTTGCTCCATTTTTCTCCCAGAATTTTATCCAAAAAATAATCCCAGAAACATGTCTTAGTTACACTTCTTTTTTTTGGTTTAAAAAAAGTAAAAAACGAAAAGGGGAAATCTTTAAGCACTAAGCTGCAAGCAAGAGGTGAATAGAACAAATAACCTTCTTGCGGCCACAGAATGGTTTCGACAAATTACGGTTTGAATAACTAGCTTTTAATAGGACTATGAGAAAATTGAAAGCAATTCACTATCAGGTAGCAGAAACTATTAAGTACTGTATAGGATAATAATGTTTAGGATTGATAGTTACCAAGAAGAACAAGTGAAATTTAGCTTGCCGGTTATCTCAGTATGCAATCTTGAAATGAACTTGAATAATTTCAGAAGCTTTTACTCTATTAAATGACTACAAAATTGAGACAGATGTCATGATGATGTACATAAATGGATGCCAATGCTCTGCTGTAACTTGTCTGGATGCTTGGAACTATGTACAAACTCATTTTCGTTCGATGCTTTGTTTCCTTATGTCCTTAACTTTCGACTCACTGAATCCACTGAATTTTCATTCCAGTTCAAAAGCAATCATCTTCAACAGTTAAGAAAAACCGAAAAAGCAAAGAAATTAATGCTCATCTCAATTGATCGGCCTTCCATCAGAACCATCTATCTTTCCTCTGCAAAATAGTTCATTTAGAGCATTTAAGATCAATATATTCTTCTATAAGTCGCGTACAACAGCAGCAATATTACGCCGATTCTTCCAATGCATCAACAGGAATTCGATCCTCGATCCAAGTCCATGCTGGCTTCTTCACCACATGGTTCTATGCAACCCTGCAGCATTGTCCCAACAACCATCACCTGGCAAGGTCTCTATTATTGTGGCTAATGGAACTCTTGGATAAATTATTCTAGTCTAACAAGGAACTTCAAAGGAAGATTTATCATTTGAAAGAAGGAGCTTCAAAGGGGGGAGAGAGAGAGAGAGAGAGTTGGGTTGGTCTCCATTTCTTTCTTTCCAACCTGCATTGTTGGAAGAGCATAAGAAACTGAGGAGCTCTCTCACCCACCTAGTTCATGAAAGGTCCCAATAAGAGCATTAATCTCCTTCCTCCTGTAAATACTCTCATGTTTTCACTCCTTAATAAAATTAGGGGAAATCCCTTCATTTTTTTACCAAAAAAAAGAAAGAAGGATAAATGGGAATCCTAATTGTTGCACCCTTTTTCCTAGTGACTGAAAAATTTGAGTTCGAGTCTTGAGTGGTGCATCCAAGTATTTGAATCAGGGTAATTATAAACATACGGATCTCCTTTCCTTACACTCAAGAGACCGAAAGAAAGAGAAGCTAAAGTTTTAGGGTTTAGGATCTCTATAGTCAAATTCTCCATACAAATAAGGTCACTTGGGGGTGGACGCGCAACTGCCAGATTCATCCTTCCTCAATCTTCTGTGTCGACGGCCTCCTAATCAGTCTAACAAAGCTATTCATGGATGCCTAGATAACAAAAAAGAGGGTGTGGATGTATGGATTGGACCTCTCAAATTTGGCTTGTGGTAGCAATTACTAGCATTCGAGAATGTAATGAAATTTTACGGGGGACTATCATGTTCCAACAACTAAAATGATTCTAGTATTTAAATCCATATAATCTATGCACATTCAAACTTGACATAAAAACACATATATATTTAATTGTGGGGTGGGTGTTCTGTTAAATACTTGCATTTGACACTTACATTGTACATCGATGGAAATATTAATGGCTATGATTTGTACAGCAGGCAAGTGTGATGCATTCAAGATTTTCACATGAACCAAGGGTTGTAAGTAATTATCGATGATCATATGTTTTTGTTTTTGAGAGTCATGGGAAAAGCAAACTGAAGGCTTTTGCACAAAGAGGGGCGTATAAGTAACCGTAAATTATGACAAAAAGTGCATGGTGAATTCAGATTGAGAGTTTAGCTGCATATTTTTTTTTATTTTTTTCATTTTGAGGTCTCTAAAAGCTGAAATCTTGGTTATCTTAGTGATAAAATTTAGAGATGCCTTAGATTTTCCGAAATCTTAGCCCACATGATCAAAAATATTTTTAAATATTAACTTTTAATTAAAAATAATTAAAATTATTGCTAAATATGTTGATATTATATTCAGTTTATGTCCAACAAGATAATAAAGGCATATTTTCAATCTAATAATATCAGCGAGAGGCATGCCAACATCAATATATGCGGCAAAAGATTTGTTGAGGCATATAAAGACTCGAAAAAAAAACTACTTTTCTAGCTATAAATATAAGATCCTATTTTATATTTTTTTTATTAAATAGAAATATAAAATCTAATGTAGAAAATATATTTAATTATCTTGTTTTTGTTTCTTATTTTTCTAAATAACTTTCGTTATTTCTAAAAAATTAAAATAAAAAATTTTCAATACTATTTTTGTAAAAGTTACTTTTCCTCATCAACCGCCAAAGCAAGAGGGTAGGGGTACGTTCAAAATTCTGCTACTCAAATGTACTCTAAGATCCTCCATGAAACTGGTACAAAGCTCTTCGTGCCCTTTGGCCACGATTCTGAAACCGTTCTTATTATCCTTCACGAAACTATTTCTTCCAGATCTATCTTGTATTCGTCTTTTGCAGAAAAAGTGACAAAGCATTTCTGGAGCAAGTGAAGAAGAAGGAGTCGTGACCCGACCAATCCAGATCCTCGACCCAGAAGACATGCAGCCAGTTGCTACCAAGACACCAGGGCAAAAGGAAAAAAAAAAAGAAAAATATAAGCCCAGTTATAAGGGCAGTCTTGTCAAAGTTTTGAGTGACGAGGGTCATAGGCTAGAAAGTATAGATTCTTGGAATGTTCCTTTTCATTTCAACCCAATTTTCCAATCTCGGCATCGCTCCTTTACCTCCTTAAGGCCTTCACCGCCCTCCTCATCCCCGTTGTCGCTCGCCTCTTCGGTATCTTCCATCGTCGCCCTGTCTTTCTGAATTCCGCCACCTCTTTTATTTATTTATTTATTTGTTGTCCATGCCTATCTTCTATAATCATCCATCCGTTCGTCCATTTATTCATTTATTTTAGATATCTGTCGTCATTTGTCCATTCTTTTGTTTTCTCAGAAGCAATAGTAATCCGTCCATTTTCATCATTTGTCAGTCCGATCAAGCATGCTCGTGTTTGAGCGATATCTTTTATAATTTATATCAATATATTTTTTTATTAAAAATATTTTTTTTATTTTTTAATAAAAAATTAGAAATCATGCCAGATGCAGCCAAGCCTACAGTTGTCTGGTTTTTTGGTCCATTTCTACCTAGAATCGATCCGACAAGCAATTGGAACCGTTCTTCTGACCGTATTATGGGACTCAATGGCCGACCCGCTCAATCATTGTCACAGAACAAGCTCCAGGTATAAACCCCAAATCCCTTGGCCTCTCCATCTGAAGATATCGTCCCCGGGAGACGGGGACGAAGCGCCACTTTCGGTACCCATACCTCCTCCACATCGATTTAATCAAAAGGAAAAAAACCCTCCTTTCCTCCTAATCCTCACCCTCTCTTCGTCTCTCTCTCCCGACACCATGGCCTTCTGCGCTCAGAAGCTACCCTTGGGCGCCCAAATACCCCTCTCCGGTTCCGCCCGCCATCGCCGCTCCGCTTCCACCTCCGCCTCCGCCGACGCCGCCGCCGCCGCCGCGGCCCCTGTGTCCACCGCCCATCACCCCGAATGCGTCCTCTCATCCGCCAAAACCCCATCGCCCAAATCCCCCACCAACTCGACCCGCAAGAAAACCCTAGCCCTCATCTCCTCCTCCGCCCTCGCTGCTGGCGGCTTCCTCCTCCACCTCTCCACCCCCGTTCCTCCCCCCGGCAATACCGGTGGCGGCGGCGGCGGCGGTTGGGGCTGGGGAGGCTTCCGCGGGGGCGATGGCGGAGGCTTCTGGTCTCAGATATTCTCTCCCCTCGCGGCGATCGCGAGGGAGGAGGAGCCCGCGGCCGGCGGCGGCCCGGAATGGGACTCACACGGCCTGCCGGCCAACATTGTTGTCCAGTTGAGCAAGCTGAGCGGGTTCAAGCGTTACAAGATCTCGGAGATCCTCTTCTTCGATCGTCGCCGCGCCACCACCGTCGCCGGCACCGAGGACTCCTTCTTCGAGATGGTCTCCCTCCGCCCCGGCGGCGTCTACACCAAGGCCCAGCTCCAGAAGGAGCTCGAAACCCTAGCCTCCTGCGGCATGTTCGAGAAGGTCGATCTCGAGAGCAAGACCAAGCCGGACGGCACCCTCGCCCTCACCGTGTCCTTCGTTGAGAGCACCTGGCAGTCGGCCGATGCCTTCCGGTGCATCAACGTCGGGCTGATGCCCCAGACGAAGCAGATGGAGATGGATCCCGACATGACCGATAGGGAGAAGCTGGAGTACTTTCGGAGCCAGGAGAGGGACTACCGGAGGAGGATCGAACGGTCCAAGCCGTGCCTGCTGCCCTTTCCGGTGCAGCGGGAGGTGCTCCAGATGCTTCGGGAGCAGGGGAAGGTCAGCGCGAGGCTGCTGCAGAGGATCCGGGACCGGGTCCAGAAGTGGTACCACGATGAGGGGTATGCTTGCGCCCAGGTCGTCAATTTCGGCAATCTGAACACGAGGGAGGTGGTGTGTGAGGTCGTCGAGGGGGATATCACACAGCTGGTTGTCCAGTTTCAGGATAAGCTCGGGAATGTCTGCGAAGGGAATACCCAGCTTGCTGTTGTTCGTCGGGAGCTGCCCAAACAGGTGAATTTATTTTTACCTTAATAGTGCTGGAGCTTTAGGTGTTTCATAGTTGATAAATGCTTGATTTTTTTGCTAATTTTTTGATGTCTATTCATATTCCATAAGATGAAAACTAGGATAGATGGGAGATGAAAACCTTGAACGCTTTCATCATTGTTTAATTTGTTCCAATGCTGATGATTTAATGTGTTGGCAGACAGACATGTGAAGTGTTGGAAAACAAAGTGTGTTTATAGGCGGCACCTTACCTTTCCTTTTGATTTGAGATTTCATCTGTATTTGACATGGTCATTAGCTTTTAAAGTGGTTCATTGGTAAACATAGGAACAGTTTATATCAGGGTGATGATACCACTATCATCTCCAAATCCAATATTGAAAATGAATATTAGTGAGTGAATCTGACTAATTTTGGGGTTAAGGGGATTGAGGATGGTGACGAACAAATATCATAATGATGTTAAGGTCTTCCTGGTGCTTCTAAGATTCATTATTATTGGAAATACTGTATCAAGTGGACAGGAGGGATCAAATAAGATAATTTGAAGCATATACCTGTATTTAAGATTCACATCGTCAATAAAAGGGTCCTCGCATTGGGCTCAGTGGGCAAGGTAGGTTTTCGGCATGTCCCTTGCTCGCGAACTTCTTTAGTAGGGCGGGTATCTATGGAAATCTTAATTGTTGAAGGTGACTCGGAGAAGGTAATCACTTGATTAAGTCTTGATGGAGAACATGAAAATCTCCACTAGTGTTTGATGAATTCATAATCATAGCGGGGCATGGCCAATGAGGTGGACTAATGAAACTTATGATGGGTAGCTTCCTTTCAGAGAAGGTAGAAACTGGTACATGTATTGTTGCTAGGCTTAGCTACCTTGATTTTGGATAGAAGGGGGGAAGCAGGATACCTGAATGTGAGATGATCGCTAGTTTTCCTTGGTCCCCATTTCAAGATTTACTAAAGCTCATACTTGAAAGGGGAAACGCTAGTGCAGAATGTAATGATAGGCCAATATGACCTTATTGTTGTGTCTGCTCAGGACATTATCACTGATTGATGCTTTAATCGAGATTTAGGCTCTAAATCAGAACATTTTATTTATTAAGACATGAAAGGGGCAGATTGGTAAGCAAGATACAAACTAATCCATGAATTTGAGATGAATGCTAGTATTCTCTTGTATCCATTCCAAAATTTGTCCGTCTTCTTTTTGAACATATTGCAGAATGTAGATATTGGCTAATTTGACCTCAATGTCACGCCTGCTTAGGACATCATCACTCATTGATGTTTCAATTGAACTCCATTATTTTTAAATCAGGATATTTTATTATATCCGGACTTGTGAGGGGCAGATTAGCAATAAAATGTCTGTTTCACTCGCCAGTCAAGGGAAAACGAGTCAGTTTGCTCTGGAAACAGCTTGATACCAGTTCTGTTACTTACAATAGCTTCCATTTGTTATGGACAATTGTTTCCATTTATTAACTTAAGAAATGTGCATTTTGGTGCCTACGATGCAGATCAGTTTTAATCATTTATGCTTGCTTCCTTTATAATGTGATATCATGTTCTTTTCCTTTCAAGTTTATTTCTTAAATCTGCAGCTTAACTTTGATCATCACCTGGCTGTTTCTTGCACAATTTTCTTATCAAGGTTAATACTTGTGGAATAGATATGGTGCTATTTGTGTACGTATGAGAGTGGTTTTGTGAGGAAAGGTTTATGTTCTTACTGGGTGAAGGTCTAAATTATATTGCCTTGGTTTTTAGCTTGTGGAAATGTAATTTATATCCGTCTGTGAGTTATTCATATACTTTCCTTGTTAGGCGGGTACAAAAGTATGTCCAAGTTAGATGATACAGTGAACTCCTTAATCTTCCATCTTTACCTCATAACTTGATTCTTTTCAAGGACTTGATACTTAAATAAGGACAAATCTGCATGAATTGAAAACATATGCTTTCTTAAGGAGGGAGAAGTCTATTATCTAATGTGCTAAAATTGTCTTGGTAAGTTTGCCATGCCAATGGAATGAGTGAAAAAAATATATTTGACAGTGTATTCCTATTTGAGAAGTCTATTGAACATTTAATTTTCCCATATTTTGTATCATGGTCATGAATTATGTTCATGCTGGAAGGTTGAAATCATGTTGTAAGTGGATCTCTTGATAGATGCTGTCAGAGGCCGGTACAGTGTGCAAGTAATGCCAGGTTTTGCTTCAACTTAAGAATCATGCTTGCACCTGCTATGATATAAAGGATGTGATTCTGTTAAAGTGGTTATTGTTTATAGGTAGCATTTGGATATCTTATGCCTTTAACAACCTTTGATGTCAAATTTATTGCAGCTTCGACCAGGACATGTCTTTAATATTGAAGCAGGGAAACAAGCTCTAAGGAATATAAATGCACTTGCTTTATTTTCCAACATTGAGGTGAACCCACGACCTGATGAAAAGAATGAAGGAGGAATCATAGTTGAAATAAAGCTCAAAGAACTGGAACAGAAATCAGCTGAAGTAAGCACAGAGTGGAGTATTGTACCTGGACGTCAAGGACGACCGACTTTGGTATTTTGACACTCTTCCTTTTGGCCTTACAACTACTGGCCTACATTTCACATAATTTAGACTGTTTGTATCCTAAATATTTTGTCATCAAGCTATAAGTTAAGCAAGTTCACTCAAAAATTTGATGGCATTCTTTTTTTTCAGGCATCAATTCAGCCTGGTGGAACTGTTTCATTTGAACATCGGAATATCAAAGGGTTGAACAGATCCATAGTTGGCTCTGTGACATCCAGCAATCTGCTCAATCCTCAGGTCCGTTGGCAATCATTTAATGGAGCATTGCTGTAAATTTAGCCTGCTTGAATTGGCTTTCACCAGAATTATAGTTAGCTTGGACCACAATTGAAGTTACAATTATTTCATTTTGTCCTTCCATTTGAGTAAAAAAAAAACCCTTTCATTCTTCATTTTTTCTTGCTTTTCTTTCTTTCAGTTGATAATCTACCAACGAATTTCTGATGCTAGCATTTCTTGCATTTTGTAAGCATTTATTTCTGTTAAATACTTTCTGGGTGGCAATTTATTCTATATATACGGCTAGAATCATAAAATATAAGGCATGATATACAAAGCGACCAAATGGGTTTATGAGAAAAATATCCATGTCAAGTCCTAATCAAAGCCACCAAGCTGTTCCTTATTTCTTTTCCTATTCTGAGTGTAGCTTCTTGTCTGCCCCTTATGAGTGATATATTTGTTATAATATGTGCCTCAGCCTTTCTAAAGATGTCTTATCTTTGTTCTGTTGTTATTTTCAGACTGAAGTAAGAAAAAGGGAAAGGTTTCTTGAGGGTCATAGGTTGTTTGATAGGATATTGACTTGCTTGTAACGTTTAAAAATATTTCTTATCTTCTAGGAGCAATAATTTCCAAAAGGATCATAAGCTTACTGCATACCAAGGTACTAGCATGCACTAGATCAAAGTGATAATATAAACAAACAGAATAAAGGTCCGATAGATGAACCTATCATTCTCCAATCGAGAACTTTGTGGATTGACAGACATGTTTTAGACATGTTAACCCATATTTGTATGCAGAAAAATGTTATACTAGATCAGAGTTTGCATGTCGGTGTTTATAATTTAGAAGTTGTGAATCGAATATGTAAATGAGGTAATTATCTTGCATTAAACAATATAATATGTTGAAATTTTAAGACTGTTAACTAAGTTAAGATAATTTAATCATTCTAATTATGGTAACGCAAATAGAGCACCGCCAACCAAAGATAGAATCAAGACTATGTATAAGAAGTAATGGATTTTCTGTTATTCGCATATGCAGTTGTTATCTAGAAACTTCAATATAATGGGCCTCTCAAATTTGGGATTCTGGAGAATGTTTTAACTAGCAAATAGTTTACATAATTGATATGATATTTTCATTTTCTTTCGACAATATGTTGCATGTCTATGAACTGGTCAAATAAATAGTAAGTACATCATATGTAACTAAACAAATGTTTGAAAATCAATTGTATATCAAAGCCTATTTTTAAAAACTTTTTCTATATCAGAAATTTTTTCATAAATATTGCTTAAGAACATTAATCTGTTATTTGAATAACTGTATCAATGAAGGGCTTGCTTTATCTTTATGAGAACCAGTATTAGTATTTGGCATGCACGATGCATGTGATGGATTCAAGAGATGAGCTAACTCAATGAATGTCTATGATCTCGCTGGTCAATATTATTTTTAGTAAATTTGATAAATATAGTTCCTGTCCAATGTCATTGAGAGTGAATTTGGGAGAGTGTTGTTATTTTAAAAATGGTACACATGTAAAAGGGGCCTGCCCATGGTTTGTGGAAGTTTGCGACCAGAACGAGGGGATGGAGATGCAGGGGCCTGCCCATTGGAGCTTGCTTTTAATAATTGTTCTCATACCTCAAATAATGTTTAATCTATGTATAACCTTTTGCTTCTTGGTTTGAAATGAATAGCCTTTGCCAACACAGTAGAACTCGCTAGACACCCACTACTTCCAAAGGTTTCATGGTAAGTCCCTCTTGTCTAAATTTCCCTGCCAAGGAAGGGAAAACCAATTTCTAGAGGTTTGAAGTCCCCTCTCATAATAAATTTCCTTGCCAAGGAGGAGAATATCAATTTGTAGAGGTTCGAGATCAGGTTGACAATTACAAAATCTGCTCAATCTTTCTCAGAGCTATGACATCTTATAGTTGTGTTGTATAGCTGACCCAATGGGAAAATGCTAGGATGATGATGGCATAACATTTTATGAGAACAAACAACCATGTAATCATCAAGCGAAAAAGGGAAAAGAAGCATGCCGAGTCTTAGTATACTAAAAAAGGTCAGACTGCTGCCGGTTTAAAAATATTAGTGGGGTGATGACTTACAGTTAGGATCAGCGAATTATCAATTCATTGATTTGTTCAGATCTATGCCAAAAGTGGCAACGAGTATATATCTTACTGCAAAATAAACACCTATTATGCAACAAACTTAGGCCTTTATTTCAGGTATAGATTGGATGCGTACGTAGCTGCATAGATATTTGAACATATTGTGCGTACGCGTCATCTGTTCTGCATGGCCTTTTGATGGTTATGTTGGTGAAGAGGCTGGGGGGTTTTGGGTCAATTTGTGGGTTGACTGCTTTCTTTTTGTTGTTCTATGTGCCTATATGCTATTAAATACAATCAACTTTTGTATTGATACAGGGGAATGCTAAGAATTAGTTTTTTGTATTTTTCAAAACTTGCATCTGTCCACTTGATCATATACAACAAAAATTTGTTCAGAACTTTTGTATTCAGATTAGCAATGTGGCCATGCGTGTCTGAAATCCTATTATGTTCATTTCTTCCTAAAACACATATCATTTCCTTTATGAACTGGGTCCTACATTACCGAGTCCATATTCATTAAAGCCTTTGTTAAGTCATATTTCCACAATGTGGTGTGTGCGCATGAGTTCGTTCGCTGTTCATCAGCTTGGGTCACAAAGATTACATTGTTCTTTTTGTTAATTTATGATCTTTGAATCTAGTTACCGAAATTTTTCACACAGGGAAAATATAATAGGAAAAAGTATATGTGTTACTATCAGCATAAAGTATCCGTCTTATTATTAATATTGTTGTTATTATTATGATTATTGTCCCCGTCATTACCATCATCATTCTTAATGCATCATACCAATTTAACTTCTAAAATTTTACAATGCCTGTTTAGGATGACCTATCCTTCAAGCTGGAGTATGTGCATCCGTATGTGGATGGTGTGTATAACCCTCGTAACCGCACATTCCGCGCTAGCTGCTTTAACAGTCGGAAGTTGAGTCCTGTTTTCACTGGTGGGCCAGGGGTGGATGAAGTTCCACCTGTATGGATTGACAGAGTGGGGTTCAAAGCAAATATAACAGAGGTAGGTGTTGATGTTTTCTCTTAGCTCAATTCTCAAATTTATTGCAGTGAATTTGTTCTCTGAAGGATCCTCTATAATGTTGTATGAGATGCATTACTCAAATTTCAGGCCTTCACACGTCAAAGCAAATTCACTTATGGACTTGTGATGGAGGAAATCACAACTCGCGATGAAACTAGCAGTATATGCACTCATGGTGCTCGAGCACTTCCTACTGGTGGCTTAAGCATGGATGGACCTCCAACAACCCTCAGTGGTACTGGTATTGACCACATGGCATTTGCACAGGCAAATATTACTCGTGACAACACAAAGTTTGTAAATGGTGCAGTTGTTGGCGAGAGAGACGTCTTTCAGGTGTGTACAGTTTGTTTGCTTATCAGTTATTTTGAATTTTCGGTAGAGTTCTTGCATGTTAAGTTTCCACCATAAGCTGTTGTCTCCGAGCCTGTAAGTCAGCAAAGGCCGACGGAGGCATGGATACACAGAGAGAGATCCTACAATCCTATAAGTAGCATATGCTAAAATGTTCCGTAGTAAGTTTTGGATGATTTTAGATTATTTCTATATGTATTTATAGATCAGTTATAAATATGAATGTGAAATCCTAAAAGGTCACGTAGCAGTTATTCTATGCTATATTTGAATTTGTGTTAGTAGCACCAATTTTTCAAATTATGGTAGGGCAGGTGGTCCCTTTTCACATAATAAAACTATTCTGAGGAAAACCTATGCTTTTAGATCTGTTTAGGACTGAAATTTCAGTGTCCTATTTTTATTATGTAATCCATTTTTGACTTCTTTGTAAGTAATAAAACATTTTGTTTCCTGACATACATTTTCAAACTCTTCTTATCTTTTGATGGCTGCATTTCTCTTGGATTGCAGTTAGACCAAGGCCTTGGAATTGGCAGCAAGTTTCCATTCTTCAATCGTCACCAGCTCACAGTGACACGCTTCATTCCGTTGAAGCAAGCAGAAGAAGGTGCTGGCAAGCCGCCACCACCTGTTTTGGTCCTTCATGGACATTATGGTGGTTGTGTGGGAGACCTTCCAAGCTATGATGCTTTCACACTCGGTGGGCCCTACTCAGTGAGGGGCTACAACATGGGCGAGCTGGGTGCCTGCAGAAACATTCTTGAGGTGAGCATAACGGGAGATCTTTTTGCATATTAGCTTGAACTTTCATAAGTGATACACAGTTCCTTTTCAATTAAGATTAAGAATAAATCATGATTCTGACAATTACCACAATCATCATTATTGGTGCTTGTAGATCAATCAACAGATCTGGGTGATTTTTCATTTCAATCACTTGAGATTTAACCATTCCTTTTCATACTGTTCAGCTTGCTGCTGAGCTGCGGATCCCTGTGAGGAATACCCATGTATATGCATTTGCAGAACATGGGAATGATCTTGGTAGTTCGAAGGATGTCAAAGGAAACCCAACCGAGTTCTTCCGCCGAGCTGGGCATGGCTCGTCTTATGGTGCAGGCGTCAAGCTTGGGTTGGTAAGAGCAGAGTATGCAGTTGATCATAATGCCGGTACTGGTGCAATATTTTTTAGATTTGGAGAGAGGTTTTGAGGGATGTTGCCTGCATCGCGGAGAAGTTCAAAAATTTTGCAGGTGCCATGGATATCTGTTTACAGGATACCTGTGTCATTTATTCCAAGTTATCAAGGTTCATGTGCACTGTATTTTAGTTGATTTTTCATATTATTGAAAAAGTTTATGAATCTTGCTTATTAATTCGAACTTTATTTTGACAATGTTATCAACAGCATAATGGCACAGAACGGGTGACTAGGGAATTTGCTTCATGCGGTATAAATTGTGCAAGCCTCGGTGAGTGTTGAAAATCTAGAGTAGGCTAAGTTCCCTGAGAACCAGTATCTTCGCAACCGGGTGAAGCTCCAGGATGGGGACTTTTATGATGGCTGTCACATTTTTACCATCAGGATTATCAGCCTGTCGAAAGACCTACGATAGTAATTGCTGATATGTTGATCTTCTGAAATTAATAGGTAGAAATTTGATATTTCCATGCGTCGAAGGCTTGGGTTCGACGGCAGGCGCCCCGCTGTCTTGTTCGAGGGATAAAGTACAGGGCTGTGACTCTTGTGGTAGCATTATACCTGTGATTGTCAGGGGGCGGTATGATCTTGTTCCTTAGTACCTAAATTTAGGTACCGGCTAATGGATTAAAATCAATATTTTTGTAGCTGATTTTCGAGGAAGCCCATCTGTATTTTCAAAACTGATAAAGAACTAATGATGGTGGTACCACTCGACCACCCCCCAACCCAAAATTAAAGAAAAGATATCCGTAATCGTGAGGCAAATAAAGCACATTATTTAGGACTACCGAGCGTAATATGAAGCACTCGGGAATCCCAATGGTTGTGGATGATGCAAGCTCCGTTCATGTACGAAACATGGGCACAAAGTTATTATGGAATTGTTTGAATATTCTCTTTAACGATCTGAACCAATGTACGCATTCCACGGTGTTGGATCAATTGTCTGACCTTTTAATTTCATGGCCGCGTTGGCAATACCGGTCCAGATTTAGATCACGCAAGGCCCGAAGATTGAGATCAAGGGCCCGGGCACCTGCGCTATTCAACTCAAGAGTGCAAAAGAGAAACATCCGTGAGATCAGCATAACTAGGAAAAGCAAAAGGAGCCTATCGAAAATAAATAAATTAAGTAATTAGCAAGTAAATAAGTAAAGCTACATCCTAGAACCACGTTGCTCTGGATTACTTATCATTCCTCCAAGTGGTTGTGGCACATTTCATGGCAACGAAGTCAGGGAAGCCGCTACCCAACTCTCTGCTCTTCCAAACATCACGTCACCCAAAACACCCAACACACACCACTAAGCCAGCATCAGATACCCAGGAGAAGGGAGAGAATAACACATAATTTCTTCCCATGTCCGCTTGCCCAACACACTATCATGTAAGACTAAATTTACACTGAAGAATCCTTATATTCTTACTTCACTGACGAGAATTTTAATTCATCCTTCTGCGCTTTGTTGCAGGTGATATCCAACTCGTACTGGTGAACAATTGCAACCATAGCGTGTGGCCTGGGCCACTGGGAAATGCCGGACGTCCAACCTTTGAGGAGACATTCTTTCATGTGCCTGCCGGATGGTCTGGGAGGATATGGGCCAGAAAAGGCCGCTGCCTCAAGGCAAGGGCTCCTGTGACACGGAGGATGGGTGAAACACCGACAGCCCCAGTAGATGACCTTTGGGACTTCCAGATCACCCCTTCACTACGATGACGTGAATTGCAATGAAACCAATATGGGGAGGAATTGGATTCGGCGTGGCAGGATGTGAGATGGACTTCAACGTCTGCTGCCCTATAAAGTTTGAGGAGAAGCAGCAAAGGAAGGAAGTTAGGCGTAAGAGTGCATGCCTGGCTCTGAAGACAGACAAGTACTGCTGCACCAGGGACCATATTTCCCCAAGGAGTTGCAAGCCATCGCTACTCCCACATCTTCCAGTTCATATGCCCTCATGCATACAGTTTTGCCTATGATGAACCCTCGAGCTTGAAAACCTGCAAGGCATCACCTCATCTTATTACCTTCTACCTCCTGCAAGTTAAGGAGTGAGGAGTTAATATCCATGTTTGCAGCTGAACAGTAATAAGTTACATGTGCCTTCAATGCTATCTATCATGAACTTTGACTTTTCCAGTTTGAAATCTTATACCAGGGAAGCTTTTTCAAAAAATCATATGATCTACAGCATGGCATAGGATCTCTTAGATGCAACAATGACAGCGAACAAATTTTGTTGTTCTATGTAAGATCAAAAGATTATGAACCTTCTGTTTGCAAAACTTTTGCTAACTGACTGGGGGTTACAAACAAAGTACAGCAGTTTTGTGATGATTTTAAGGAAGCAAATCATCTCATCAAGTGGATGCAGACGTATAGTGGATACAGAAATATCATAAAGCATCTATCATTTTATAAGTTACATGAATTGGCTTAACATGATTGATACAGTTGAGACTGAAGCAAATCAAGTTCGATCAGAAGCTGAGACTTTAACCTCAAATATGTCTCCAGCAATAATGGTGAGATATCCAATGAGAGCAATCCATTTACACAAAGACCATCCTATACACAATGTTCACTTTGGATGAGGTCAAGATGACTGAGTCACTTGGAACTCTGTGTTGTACTAAGAAGAAAGAAAGAGACCACAATTATCATTGTTCAATGCCTTGATCTGTTAATCATGATATCATCTACTCAGTATAACATAGAACATGGTTAAGTATCAGACACTAGTTCACAGTTAAAATGTTGAATTTGTTCAGTTCATCATATTCAACACTGCAAGGATGCTATAAGAGTTTGTAGTCCGGGCATTTGTATGGTTGGTCCACTTCCCTAATTAGCATACCTTATGTTGCAAAAATGAAAAACAAATAATTACAACCAACGCTCTAGTTCTAGGACATAATTGTACAATAAAATGAGAAAACAACAGGGAGAAATTTTAAAAATAAGAGTTACATAGTCTCTACGAGACAATACTAACTGCACATTGAGATCTTTCTTACATGTAATGGTTCGAGAACACATCTGTTCCTAATCAAGTAAACATGATTTGATAACTGCTTCAAAAAGAGCATGCTCTGAACTTCCATTATGGAAACAAAGTCAGGTCAGTCCATGGCTTCCGTGAAACTGAATTTTACTTTTTCCTTTTCAAACCGAAATCAATTACAAAAAACTATATCGAACTCTATTACCAAAAAAAAGACTATATTAAACTCCGGTAAACGAATTACAAAAATAAACCATATGAAACAAAAGGAGTGATTTTTTATCACCTTAAATCCCTTTGCAATAACTCTGGAAACTGGCCCTGCATCTCCATCCACTATCGCATAATTAAACATACAATTTCCACGCTGCTGGCAAGGTTGCTTCACTCTGCACTTACCTGCCAATATATCACAAAGATCTCTATATAAATATAGATAACAAAGGAAAATATCAAACCGACATATGTTTTATTATATCATAGATATAATGAAAAACTATGTATAGCAGGTAATGAGACTCTGCAACTGCAACAACAATAACAATCTTTGAAGGAATTTACATTGCCCTGGAGAAACAAAAATAACCAGGCATCTTGAATGTCAGCATTGCAAAATATATTAGTACTGATGCCAAGGCTTCCTTCCGCTGTTAACTCTCAAGACTATCCATGGACCTGAAAGCCAGGCACATATATCATGTCACAGTAGGACAGACTTATGAACCATGCAATTGTATACAAAGAATAGACATGTTTTGTTCATCCAAACACCAAGAAAGCCTTATCCAACTGATATGGCTTTGGCAATGGAAACAACCTTAAGGAAGGATATATGAAAGGCCTGAGATGAACTTTGCAACTGCTTGTCATCTTGATGTCAAATCCAACTGTGTTTTGTGCCAAAAAAAAAATTATTCTTTTTTGGAAAATTACATTTTAACCTCCTCGACTGCTGCACACCTACCCCTCAGGTTTAAAATTTTTTAATTGGATCCTTTAAGTTAGCATATTGACCTGATGAAATCCTGCAGCCATTCCACTACCGAACACCATTAGTGCATTGTCCTAAATGATGAAAATATATATCTCCTTCTTAAGCCTTTTATAAAGCCCTTTAACTTTTCTAAATAGTACTAGTTCATTCTAATCCTCCACTCCTGTCTTCCCTTCATGGCGATTCTCTATCAGTCTCAAGAAGTCATCAGACCATCCCGAGCAATCATTCGGCCAGTCATCCAGCCATCCCAAGAGGTCATCCAAACCCCATCTTCAAGCCATGAAGAATGCTTCTCCTTTCCTAACTCCAAACACAACCTACGCCATCCTCGGTTGTGTAGCAGTCAAAAAAACTGAGATCCTCATACATCATAGGTCTAGCCAGAGACACCACACGCTACAAAACTCATGTGAAAATCAAGCAACGATGACATTGCCAGGCAGTAGATGGTCCAAGGAGATTTGGCGGTTAGGGGAGGGAAGAGAAGGGTTAGTAGGTGCCCCAAAGGGCAAACCCGGCCTAGGACCATAGTCCTTGGACTCGTCTAGAGTTGCAACCTCAATAAACCTTGATGGTAAACCAAGTGGAGAATACAACACATGGGACCAAGACGCCCCAATAGCAGCCTTAATCTTGTTGATGAGAGCATTATGTACAATCTTCAATGACCTTGGCTTCATGGCCATACGACCAAGGCAAGGAATACTAGCAGATCCCAAGTTGATGGGTGCATCATTAGACACGAACACCAAAACCAAGATACAACCACTTGAACTCTTGGTGCCAAAGGCATCCAAGTTAGTAGAGCCAAACTATATACACCTTCATGCATGGCAGATGAAGGGTCCTAGTGGAAGTCAGCCACCTCCTTGCCCTTCTCCTTATGTACTGAAGTGTCCCACGATAAAGCCCTACCATGGACTAGGGATCAACACCAAGGATGCTCTCAAGAGAAGGTGGTGCAAAGACGAGACTTTGCCATTTTGATTTCAATTCCCACTCGAATTCCTAGATGAACCCAAGATAAACTACCATGTGTCCAAGGATGCAAGTAAGGAGAGTCCACATCGAAGGAAAGTCTCGAGGACCAGAACCCAGAAGAACACATCGAAGTGACACCTGATACCATAGAAAAAGAAAATTATCATGTTCTCCAGTGAAAAGAAATGTTGGATCAAACAAATCCAACATCCAGGAAGAGTTTAACTCCTTCGGAACATTTTGTCCAGAATATGACAGACTTTATAAATATCTGTGCCTTGACAAAGACCCTCCCAGGAAAATACCCTGATTGTTGTATCATATATATGGATATCTGGAAAAAAAACCCTGCTTCTCCAATCCTTTATATAAGTCTAGCATTTCTCTGAGCGTTCTACTCCCAATCAGCCCATAAATTAGACAGACAACAAGATCTGTAGAACATCCACATTGTTAGAGATCTGAGGAAACCATCAGTAACCTCCAAAAATTTTCTTTCTCAGCAAAGGCTGTTAATCATAATAGTATAAGTGATTGTATCTGGTGCAATCTTCTGAACATCCATGTTACAAAAAAAAGATATGACCAATGAATTATTGAGTTATATGTCAACCACATGCAACGAATCCTCTGCTGCTAATAAGATATTTTGCATTGCGAAATTTTCCACCTACGCGAAGACTATGAAATGCAATATTAAATGTCTTCATGTTGGGGAGATAGCTTTTTTAAAAATGTCAGTCAAGAGCCCAGGAACGGATGACCATCTCCCAATCTCACATAACCTGCTCATCACTGTGCTGCAACCAAAAACACCAACACCATATTCCATTCTAGGACTCCTCTCCAATAGCCATTTGGCCTCCCAAAATATTGAATCATGCTGAAGGCAATCAAGAAGGATATTTAAAGTGACTCCTGTGGGCCACAATCCATTCCCCAGAATAACTTCCAGTTTCTGGAATGGTTCCTTAGCCTTGTAGTACAAAGGACATAGATATACTCAACCTCATCAAAGCTCCCGACATGACAAGAGGCATCCATCAATATATTATAGGTCACCGAATTAGGAGAGCAACCGACACTCTCCATGGTGGCCATCAAACTTTTAGCCTCTTCCATCCTTCCTTCAAGGCAATAACCTTGCACGATGGGCGTGTAGGTGGGGACGGTGGGCGGGCATTTCTCCTCCAGCATCCAATCCAAAACACCACATGCTCCCACTGTGAACGACCTCGTAGGTCCAATCGAATCGACTCGCATAAGAAGAACGCATCTTAATGAGAATGTTATAGGAGGAGATATTAGGGCTTACCCCGAGAAGATCATTTCCTCGAAAACTGCTTCGGCTTCTTCCGGACGCTCAGCCATCACCTTCTTCCGGACGCTCAGCCATCACCGGGGCATTGATTACCGCGTTTTAAGCCTGAGGACTTCATCAATCTCGCCGACCTGGCGGAAGGCCTTCATCAGCCGGGTGTTGGCGGATAGGTCTGGAGCCGATCTTTGGAGTGGAAACATAGCCCAATCTCGGTAGTTTATTCACTGCGTCGAAGAACCTCGAGTGTAGCTTTTGGCCAGAGGGTTCAAGAAACTTCTCACCAGGAGGGGTCTCTGACGGGGAGAAGGAAGTAGCGGCGGTTTCAGCGGTCTGTTCGGGCGGAGACGGTGGCCGCACCCAGTCGAGGGCGGAGACGGTGGCCATGGCTCGACCCCCGTTCCTCTTGGAGCGCAAGACATGGCCCACGCCGTTCATCAAGAACTCCCCGGTATTCAGGGCGGTTCTTGCGGCGGCTGCCAAAGGCGAAGGAGGAGATCAGCACTTCGAGATTTCGGCGGCGGAACGAAAGGCTTCTGCTGCCTTGCAAGATTTCCCGGCGCGGGCGCTCCCAGTTTTCGGACGGTCCGATCCCCAGGAGCCTTGCCTCGGCCGCGGAAGTTTCGATCAGATAACCCTACAGCCGCCTTTGATATTTTTGAGACAAAGCTCTTACTGACGAGTGACGAGCGCATAAAAACTTCTATGCCATATATATCGGCGTTTAACTTACGTTTAGGCGTGGGCTTTGTTCTCATAGATATCCAGTGGAGGAGGAGATCCTACGAGGATGTGTAAAGCAAATCCCAGCCATTGGATCGCCCAGATCAGCTACTTCTCCCGCCAAGGTCTCCACAAGGAGACCCTCCGTGTCTTCCACCGACTTCTCCACGAAGGCCTGAGACCCGACCGTTACGTCCTTCCCGGCGTTCTCCGGGCCTGTGCCAACCTCTCTGACCTGAAAAGCGGAAGAGCAGCGCACACTTTGGCCACTCGTTCTCTGCTCGATTCTGATGCTTTCATTGCTAGCGCTTTGATCGATATGTACTCCAAATGCGGTAAACTTCACGGTGCTCGGAGGGTGTTCGACAGAACGGGCGAGAAGGATCTCGTGGTGTGGAATTCCATGGTCTCGGGCTATGCCCATGGAGGCCTAGCAGAAACTGCCGTGGTCCTAGTCATAAAGATGAGATCTTTAGGAGTAAAACCAGATTTAGTGACATGGAATGCGCTGATTTCTGGGTTCTCTCGGATGGGCAATGATGTGATGGCAATGGATCTGTTTAGATCGATGCAGGTTGATGGAGTTGAGCCTGATGTTGTTTCTTGGACATCAATTATATCTGGTTATGTGCTCAATTTCAAGTACGACGAGGCCTTTGGGATGTTCAAGCAAATGGTAGTGGTTGCAGGAATAAGGCCGAGCTCGGTCACAATCAGCAGTCTTTTGCCGGCTTGTGCCCATGTTGCAGACCTGAGACATGGAAAAGTGATTCATGGTTATGCTGTGGTAACAGGGGTGGACAAAGATTTGTTCGTTGGTAGTGCTCTTGTTGACATGTATGCCAAGTGTGGGCTTATATCGGAGGCAGCCAGGATTTTTGATAAGATGCAGGAGAGAAGTTCTGTTTCATGGAATTCTATGATTTTCGGATATTCGAACCATGGATACTGTGAGAATGCAATCAGGCTTTTCTATCAGATGCAACATGAGCATGCGAAACCTGACCATCTTACATTTACGGCAGTCTTTACAGCTTGTAGTCATGCTGGAATGGTCGAACTAGGGAATCATTTATTCATTTTGATGCAAGAATGTCATGGGATTGAGCCACGGTTGGAGCATTATGCTTGCATGGTGGACTTGCTTGGCAAAGCTGGGAAGCTCGCGGAGGCGTATGATCTCATCAAGGGAATGCCTATGGAGCCAGATTCTTTTGTGTGGGGAGCATTGTTAGGGGCTTGCCGGCGCCATGGCAATGTTGAGCTTGCTAAGACAGCAGCTTTGCATCTGTTTGAAATCGAGCCAGAGAGTGCGGGAAGCTGTGTAATATTGTCAAGCATGCTTCTCGATGCTGGGAGACAGGCAGATGCTGTCAAGATGAAGAAATTGATGAAGAAACAGAAAATGAAAAAGTTCCTGGGGTGTAGTTGGATAGAGTCTACCTGATTTAATGGAAATGGCTGTGGACGGAAAACTCTAGTTTACTTACTCTATGCACGTTGGTATGTGCATTTGGAGACAGCTAGATATGCTATTTTATTATCGGTCATGCTTGGTAAACAAAGATTTATTTGGTGGACTGATTCTATGGAACAAAGGTAGGAGAGAGGTCTTTCTAGTGATACCAAGGAAAAATATAAACAAACAGGAAAGATCTTCGGGCATAATTTAAGGAAATCAGTAAAAGAAGGGAAATTAATATGTCCGAGAGCAGGTGTCTTCCAATAGATGGATCTATGCCAATTCAAATGTGAAAATTTAGCAATATTTGCTAAACACAATCATGCAGGCATTTAGTTCTGATGGCGCATCAACAACTTCTGAATAACAGCAGGTCTGAAGGAAGAATAAAGAGACATATAAAGGGGCTTGTACGGTGCATCTCAATGGATAAGAGAGATAATTTGACTTTGATAGTATAGGGAAAATAAAATAGAAGAAAGAAGAGTGCAAAATCGTCTAAAAGATGGGCGCAAAATTTATGAATGCAGAGAAGAAATGGGCTGAACAACCTGGTAGTGACTTTTAAACAGAAGAATGCCTTGTTTTTCGATGGAAGAAGAATGTCTATTGTGAACTTGATCTGGAGCCTCAACTTGTAAGGAAATGCTGTGGGTGGAAGCAGATTAAAGACACAGAAATGGTAGTCCCCAAGGTTGATCCGTAGCAACCTTCATCTGGTATCTCAATGGTCAATCGAACCAGATGTGTTCGAAGCATCCTACATAGAATTATGCACAAATAAAAGGTCATCATACATCAATGATGGATGTGAAGGCATTGTAAGTCTCTCAGAAACATAAACAAATGGTGAGCAAGCCAATGCAGATGGAGCGGGAGAAAATTAAGCTACAGAATTATTGTAGAAGTTGAAAAATGCTGCCTGAAGAGGCCTTTAAACTCCAGTTGAAATAGAAATAGGGAGAGACATCAAATGGCATTCAAGGATTTCAATAAGCATGTATAGCTTCTTCTTCTTCTTCTCCCTTTTTCTCTTTATTCTTCCTTTCTTTCTTTTTCCTTTTCTCCCCTTTTTTTTTTTGAGATGCAGTTTTGTCGTCTTAACATCAGAAATTGTACCAGACAAATGCATTGTTATGCTATTTTGCTGCAAAGCCTTGCCTATTTTTACAAAAAAAGGCCTAAAATATTTATGTGATTTTATCATAACTTACTCTAGAATCTATAGCAAGAAATGTATTCATTAATCTGGAGTCTCTCTACAGGATATTGGTGCATACTACTCACATCCATGGTAAATGTTGAACATTGCCCTTTATTTGGATGGCTATGGCTAACGGCCGTAAATTCTTTGCATCAAAATGTTGTAGAGATTATACAATTGGCTTTTAACATGGTTAGCCATCTCCCTCTTTTTTTCTTCCCCTAACTTAAACAAAATCCTGATTTAATTTCTGAGTTACACAAAATCTTCCCTCCTAACAGTGGCCTCTTGAAATACGACTGGTAAGTAATGCTTCATTAGATTTTTATTAGGTTGCAGTTTAATTTTCTTCTGGAACACCTTTCAGCAGTATCCTATGTACTTTAGGAGACTGTCAGCTACCTAGATAAGAGGAAGGGATGCACTTTCATGCAATTCTATGATCTTCGGATTTGCTAATCATGAACACTGTGACATTGCAATCGGGCTTTTCCATCTAATGCAAAAGGAGGGTTATGAGACCTGACCATTTAACATTCTGACGGCTTGTAGTCATGCTGTAATGGCTGAACTGGCAGAGAGTTTATTCATTTTTTGAATGAAAATGAAATATTAGTAGAAGGATTCTACTTTAAAATGAAATATTTCCTTCTACCATTTTTCAATATTAAGGAATTCTACTTCAAATGAAATACTTTTTTTTGAGAAAAATACTTTATATGAAGATGGTAGAAAGAAATACCTTCAAGCAAGCTGGAATTATTAGACAGATGAAAGGTTAACTCCGAACAAGATCAAGTTATCTAACAGTAAAACAAGGTTTGAGTTGCAGATTTTGAACTGTATCAATCAACAGCAAGTCTGGTTGATACAGTTTTTTAATTCAAGCCAGCACAGCTCGGAAAGCATCCATTACATAGAATGCAACAAGAAGACTCCTTTCCCAGAAACTTACTCAACTTCCTCATGGTGGCATTCCAAATTTTGGATTTTGCAGATGACAAATGCTTGAAAACTACTGTTTACAACACTTTATAATGCCACATTCCAGAACCTATCATTTTCTGGAATCACATGATCCAACCAGTTATGTCAAACAACTCAAGTTCAGAGCGCCCAGAAACAAATTATGCTCACAGCGTGTTCTTGAGAGAGTAAATAACCGAAAGCCATGCTTGTAACGTTTCAGCATGCGATGGCCTTTTGTGACAGTATAATGGAACCATTTCAGTTCTATTTGGACAAGGTTAAACGATGGAATTAGATGGTAGCAGATTGCTGTATTGGATCCTCTTGGAGCATTCTCGTTGTCTTTCAAACGGTCATAATTAATAAACTAACCTCTTTGATTGCGATGCTGTTATGCACGACACTGCTATTTTAAGGTAATCCAAAATTGCCTGTTTTTAACCCTCCACATGTTGGCCCCAAAAAGATGCAATAAGGCTAGCTTTTCAGATGTAACCTTTTTTTTTCCAGATATAATGATAATAAGGCTTGCTCTTTAAATGGTTCATCAACAGGAAGTGGACCCAAAGGTTGACAATTCTGTCATTGAAAATGATCCAGGACTGGGACAGGGAAGATCCTTACCTGTGCCTTGTGTTCAGGGGATTGTGAGGAGAGATTTATGTTGCGTTCCTGAGAGAGACGTTAGAGATTATGTTGATAGCCCGAGAGACACTAATCTCTGTCTTCTTTCACCTAATATCCCTGTTATTGATTTCTCCTTGCTTTCAAGATGGCAAGAAGGTAAGCAAAGGAAACGAGATATAGGCTGCAAGGACTGGGGCTTTTTTCTTCAGGTATGTAGAGATTCACAGTCATTTTAGCAGATAAGCAGGAGAAACTCATATGGCATTTACTGTACATAATGTACCATGGCACAATCATTGAACTATCCAGACCCTTTCTCAAAACATGAATAAACATATAATAATAGCTAAAAAACAAAGATTGGTCATAGCATTTTCAACATGTCAAGATGATTGACCCGATAAGTGCAATTTCAAAATTGAATAGCTTATGCATTTATCTCATTTATTTCTAAGCACGTACCAGTTTACAGATTATGAACCATGGAGTACCTGTAGAAATTTTATGCAGAATCAAGCATGAATTGGCTGGATTTTTTGATCTCCCACTAGAAGAGAAAAAGAACTACTCAGTGTCACCAAACAATCTCCAAGGATATAGGCAAGCATACATAATGTCAGAGCGGCAGAAACTGGATTGGAGTTATTTGATATTTTTAATGATACTCCCAACTGAAAACGAGGAAAACTAAATCACTGGCCAAATGTTGTACCAGATTTCAAGTATGTCCTCTCCTCCTTCACAGCCAATGCTCAAATATTTTGCAGAAAATTAACAGAACCCACCTCTTATTACTTGTAGAAATGATGTCAGGCTGCTAATTTTTCTGACAATATTCTCATGATCCAAAAGAAAAAATAAACTACTAAAAAAAATTACAACTGATTATTAGCTGACACGATGCTTCATTTTGATTGTTTATTGAACCGCATAGTTCAACAGATTCCCTGCATAAGATCAACTAAATTATGTATTACTTACAAATTTGAATTAAGATCCTTCAATCACACATGGGAGAGCAGCCTCTAGAAGCAGTTCTTTTTTTTATTTTATTACACTTCTACATTCTTCCAACCAGAAATTGTTGTCACCTTAAAAAAGCAGAGTGAAATAACATAAATAGAAAACCAAAATAATATTGCATGCATCATCATGTTTAAATTCCAGAACAACTCTCTCTAGTTAACAGACATCTTCAAATAAATTGTCGGTCAGTTGATTCCGTACAAATTTATATCAGTGTTTCCCTTTTGGCACTGAATGCAGTTGAAATGTACTCAATGGAAATGCAAAGGATAACCGTAACGGGTTGCCAATCTTTCCTTGCTAATGAACATGCATAACAATGGGCTCTTAAGACTAATAGGGCTCTAAAACAAGCTATGCATATGAACTACCATCCAACTTGCTCCAGGCCTGATCTAGTTCTAGATATGAGCCCCCATTCTGATGACAGCTCTATCACCATACTCTTGCAAAATGATGACATAACAGGCCTATATATATCAAGTACAAGGGGGAACAGGGCTTCCCATAAAATGAATTTCAGATGCTCTAGGAGTAAATATTGGAGATTGTATTGAGGTATTCAGAATCACACAAGCAAATTTTCTATTTTTTCGAACCCTGAGAAACATAATAGCAAGCATAAACAATGAGCTTTTTCTCTTATGCCTGGCCTCATCAACATAAATTGTTCCTCACCACTGTCACATCAGAACTATTCATAATCTTTTTTTATTTTAATCTATACCTCCTCTTGTTTTGAACATACAATCAGAATTAAAGGCCATCACCTCATCAATATTATCTAAACATAGTTGCAGTCCAATCATCTCAAATATTAACCCCATGATGTTGCAGATTTATACCCCAAATGACATTCGTTAATAAATCCTCCAATTCTGCAACTTATAAGCTTCCTTAAGTTTGTAAGTCTTCCTAGTTTAAGCATACATCAATCCCCCCATCCTCATTCAACATTTGATGACTGCATTACCAGGTGCATTTCCACTTGTCCATAGTTCATTCATCCAATAATATACATCATACATCCTTGCATAAATTCTCTTTTGTGTTTTAACTCCACGAGTTAGAACAAACTATTCCATCTGGAGATCCACTGGTCCCTGATAGCACGCTTGATTATACACATATTCCAACCGAAATTGTGCTCCCTGTATTTTGTTTTTGCTCCACTAATCCTTAGTTCCAATTTACATTAGCCAATGCCCTACACATTACATGCAAATAACATGGACCAAGGGGCTTCCTTATACGTCAGTCAGTAATGCCTCTCTAAGCAGTTATAAGGAGGTAAAAACCTGAGTAAATATCTCAAACCACACAAGGAGTAATAAAGTGGAAATAACTTTTCCTATAAAATGCACAGGAATATACATGCACATTCACTAGAAAATCATGATATCTGAACATTGCAAGATTATGAACATGAGCATGAATTGCTTGAGTGCTGTAACTGGACTGTATGGCCACTTATCATCCACAACACACTAGAATATTGCATCTCACAAAAAAAATGATGCTGGTGGAACAGGTTTTCCATAGTCATGACTCAAGTGACAGACATCAACCGATCCATCCACTCTTAAAAATATCTATTTGAAGCAAGGTCCACCGTACCGGTTCCGGTAGACGTACCGGTCGCTAACCGGTACGGTTCTGATTTGTACCGAAATCGGGTGGTACGAACTGGCCAGCTCTTCCCCGTCGGAGCTGGAGAAGAAGAAGAGAACGAGAGAGAGCGCGAGGAAGAGAGGAGACCTGTGGCCGCCATCGGAAAGCTGCAGAGGTGCGGCGAAGGCCCAAGGGGGGAGGGGAGGTGGGGGGGCGGGGACACGACCGCAGCCTCGGCCTCCGCCGCGTCCCCGCGGGTTCCCCCGCCCCCCGCAAGAAAGAACCTTTGTTTTGCATCTAATGCAACCGTTGTTGCATCACGAATATTGACCGGGCTCCGCCCCCCCTTCCCACCCCTCCGTGACTCTCCGATGGCGGCCACAGGTCTCTTCCCTCCCTCTCTTCCCCACGCTCTTTCTCCTTCTCTTCATCTTCTTCGTCTCTGGCACAGAACCGCCCCGTACCAATTTCCACGGCTCTGACATACCGGTAGCTGGCCGGACCGGTTCGTACCGGCCGGTTCGGCATACCCTGATTTGAAGACAAACTTACTTCAAATCCTAGACATAATGTAATAGTATCTATTACATAAGTTATTAGTTTCTATAAGCTTATGTAAAATTAAGAAATTCTGATAACTTAGTCCACCCACAAGGATGTCCATAACCAGTTTTACATTTTCTAACATATCCCAGTATCGAATGATCCATACTAATTGAAAATGTTCTTCATATTCCCCTTCAGATATAAGTGACAAAAATATCTAGACATGTAAATCCTTACTGAATTCTTTGCCCGTGGAGTTAATTAGAATTGAGCAAAATAGAAAGGAAAAGATAAACTAGACCAAGAAAAAGGTAAAGTAACTGCTCTTCCAACTGAAAACTACTGATTTTAAGATAAGATGAAAAGGTAGAAAGTTGATGTTTGGTGGACTTCTGGTAGTAAAAAGAAAGACTCAAATAATGAAGTGAATGTGAGCTAATTTTCACTGGTGGAATATCTGAAATTTTGAATTCAATGAAAAAACCAGAATAATTGACTAAACAGGAGAGAGGAAAGGAAAATTTTTGTCATTCACAAGACCTGGCTTGTCATGTATGGTTTTTTGTTTATTCTGTTTGCTGACAAGAATGATTAATGACTAACATATCTCTAGAATCAGTGGAATTAATCATCTGTTTTGTCGAATCTCAAAGGACTGGAGCAATGGAATGTATGAAGGCATTGAGCACAGGGTTGTCACAAATGAGAGATACCAAGAATGTCACTTGCAACATTTGTGCCAGATGAGAATGTGGAAATTGGGTCACTGAATCCAAATGGTAGATAACATTGACCAACCAAGATAATACAGTCAAATATCTTGATTACAATAGACATACTTTAGGAAGGAAAATGGAGGGAAAAGAACACAAACATATTTTAGAACCACATAAGGAGTGCTTAGGTTGCAATTTTCTGTTTGTTCCATGGATGATGCCAGTCTAAACATGGAGAAGAGTATTACATTTATTAAACCATAGGTCTCCTCATCCCTGCACTAAACTGTTTAATTTCTTGTATTGATGATAAACATACTCTAAATTATAATGCCAGTAGTCTCTTCATTGTCATTTTCTTATTTCATAACTAAGTTATCTTTTATCCATTTGGTGATAACATCTAAATCTTTTATATGGATATGCAGTGAAATGCAATGATATTTTGACTTTGAGTTAGGGGGAAGGTCGGCATGATCACATGTTCAAAAAAAGAATGTCAAGATTCTTCTAAATGGACTTGATAGCCTATATGCCAGTTTCATCCATCAGTTTCATTTTCATTACTTACATATTAGTCCAGCCACAAATGTTGACACAATAAACTCAACATTCTTTTGTTGATTGATAGCCCTTCAGTGCAGATTTTTACCATATCTGCATGCTTATGGAGTCTAATATGTATATATCAACTTAAAGTTAGCCAAAAAAAAAAGTTTATTTTACAAGTCTGCTTGCAAGTTAAATAGTAGACACTCCTGCTACAGCACCAATTGTCAACTTCGAGAAAACCTCTAAGGGCATCATAAGAACTTGTTTACTATAACTATCGCTGTTATTTGGGAAAAGTTCAAACATGAATATTTGAGGATATTAAAAGAAGAAAATATTGCAGGTATCTCATATGACAGAAGCATGATGCAAGTGTCCTATTAAACTTTATTGGTCGTATTTGGAAAAAGGTGGAGATATTCATGAAACAAAACCACTTACCAATATCTAACATGAGATATTTTGCAAATTTAGTGTCCAAGATGGTGTACCAATGAACCATGACAAACAAGGCCTTAGGTGTCCCGTCCCCCATGTCAAGCCTCTTAAAATCAAATATCACAATTGCTATCCAGGTCTTTTTCTTAGGTCTACCCCTTGTTTTACTTAATCTCATGATACAAAATCACAAAATGTTCTTGGATCTCATTGCACAGGCCCATATTTACTCAGTCAGGCTTATAGGAGTGAAGTTTCTATAATTAACACATTTACAGATCTACATGACTATGAGATGGTGCTTGCATTCAGTTTAGTCCATGCTTAAGTGGAAATACCTTGCTGAAGACAGATTTCCATAGGCTGAGAACTTAACTATTATCACCATATCATTGAGCAGCATAGGTATTGGTGTAAAAATAATTGGAATAAAGATGAATATTTTTAGAAAAGAAAATAAATAACATATTACAATCTGTTTATCATGTGGAACTACAGTTATCTAAAGATCGAACAGTATCATGGAATAGCAATACATAGCTAAATAACTTATTTTATGTTGAGAAATTTGACAGACCTTCTACCACATAACATGCTTAATTCTGAGATGATTTATGTATATTTGAAGACATGATCAGAGCTATCAAGTATGCAAATGTGAGATAAAGGAAAAAATAGTCAAGTACAGCAGGGGAGGATACTCTGAGAAGGACTCCGCCAATATTAAGATCCTTCACAAAAGTGGAGCAGGGAGTGTGTATACAAAGGAACAATGACATTAGTCAGTAAACCATGGAATAGGCATTAAATTTCAGTAAAATTATTTATTGGGAAAAAGAAGTAGATTGAAAAAAAGTACATAACTGTGGTTGTCTTGGTGTGAGGAAAAAAAAGTAAATTCCCAAAATAACAAGGGTTATTTTGTCTCAGTGCGAGTAGATGACCTAACACTCCTTAACTTCAACAACGACAACACAAGTGATGAATGAATTTAAGTTCAGAATTAATAAAGTATCTCAAGATGTGCTCCTAAAACCAAGAATTCGCCATCTTAATGCAAAATCAGATTGGTTAAAGTAGCAGAAGACTGTGCATTCCACAGAACAAAACATAACAGGACAGAGTATCAACCAGACATACCACTTCAGAGAAATTTAGTCAGCAAACCTTTTTATTTTTCCGTTATTTATCATTAGGCATAACATGAGGATAGGAAACAATCGAACCAAAGTTGTTACCACCTGGCCAGTCCTTGGGCTGGTCCCCGAGAGCTCCATAAGGATTGTGTCCATGATAGGCTCCATTGCTCTGGTGGTTATTTACCGGCACCATCCCCACGGGACCTCCATGCCCATGGGGGTGAGCCATGCCAAATACAGGCATCGGGATCATCGCCGGCACTGCATAAGGCATGGGCGCCGGCACCGGATGCTCGTGCATGCTCTGCGGCACCGGCGTCGAGGCAAACAGATGGTCGGAGGATGACGGCCCCTCGTTCGAAAGCCCCTGCATCCTCTTGAGGTAAAGGCGGTACTTTTGGAGATGGCTCGCGACGTTCTCCCTCGTCAGCCCCTCGACGTTCATGAGCTGCATGATGGTCTTAGGCACGGCGTTCTTGATGCCAAGATGGGCGACGACATCCACGAACCTCTTGTGAAGCTGCGGGGTCCAGACGAGTCGGGGCCTCTTGAGAGTCCTTGCAGAGTGATCGTCGTTGGAGTTCTCTGGCCGGGGAGCATTGGAATCGGCCTCCTCCATGGCGGCGGAAGCGGCGGCAGTGGCGGAGAGGGAAGCATCAGCCCTCCGGACCTTGCGGGAGGGATTGCCGGCGCCGTCCGTGCCGGAAGGATCGTCACCCTGAAGAACCATGGGGTCATCGGCGGCGGCGGCGGCGGGAGGGGAGGGGAACGGATTGAAGGATCTGAGGGCGGAGGAGGAGGACGGCGGCGAGGCGTGGCGGCGTAGGTTGGAGAGGGTTTTCTGGGAGGCGCGGTTGACGTCAAGCATGGTTCTTGGGGGCTCCGGCGTGATCCTGAAGGCGGAGGCGAGCTGCGGCGGGATCAGAGACTGGGACAGCGGAGTGAGATGGTCGGCGCTGGGGAGCCCGATCTCCCACTCGAGGACCCTTCCCTCGTCTCCGCCGCCGCCGCCGCCGTCCTCGGCGGCGGCGGCAAGGCGGTCGAAGTCGCCGTCCTCGGCTTCCTCCCCCATTACGGAAATTCAAGATCCGAGGAGAGGATTTCGAGCTAGGGTTTGAAGAGAGGGGAAGCCATAGAAGGAGGGGGAGACGATGGAGACGACGGCGGTGGAAGCGGTGGAGGTGTGGTGGGGAGATAGATATTTCTGAAGGGCGTGAGATTCCAGAGGGGGCTTTTTGGGATATTTATTAGTTTAAGGGGTCTCGTTTTATGTTTGGATAAAAAAGTGCACGGTCCGATGCCACGATCGTACCTGTCCGATTGCCCACGTGGAGGGGATAGTCGGATATTTTTGATTCGCCTTCACTTCTCCAATTTTTCACCGATCTTCGTTTTGGTTCTTTCTTGGTCCCCAAGATACGACGGCGAGATATCTACTTCTATCCATGCCGATGATTTAAGATCAGACGCTAGCCTGCAGCAGGCGGCCCGATATCTCCCTGTCTTCCAGATGGACCATATCGCGGGAGGAAGGCGATGCCACGTTGGCGGCAAAAACTATCAGGGGCCGGGCACGAATCTTGTCGTGTATTTTAATGGGGGGGGAAGGGAATACCATTATCCCGAGGTGGTCCAGCTGTCCAATATTAGCATCGCACTTTTCGTTTCCTTTCCAATCGGCTCAGCTAAATTGATGTGCGCTCCTTAAGAGCGATACCTGTGCATATGGCATGAACTGATTTACGTTTGAAAGTTTTTTAACACACACACACTTTTCTCAAATCATCTTTTGCTTTTCTTCTTCTTCTATTAAATTTCTCCTAAATACTTTAAATACAAAATGCTTTTATTAACCTTTTATATTAATATCCAAAAAAAATTATATAAAATTTTAGCTTTTTCAACATAAATTGAATGCTAGATTTTTTTTTTTATAGTGAAAATAGCATTTATATTACTGTACGGTCTGCCAAGTCAAAAGAAAAAAGTTAATACAAAAGACAGGATGTATCTACAATACTCGTTCAGATAATCTCTCTGAAATGCCGAGCAACAAAGAAGACGGCCCAATCTACCGCACTGTTCGTATTATGATACGCATACTGCGTAAAATAGTAGTAATGTCAAATAATACTCAATATAGTTATTTATTAATATCATTGACTAAAAATCTCGTGGGAACTAGATGATTCGAAAGATTATATGCAAATGGTGACTATAAAAAGATAACTATGCATGATGCTGTATTGACAAAGGTATATAAGTTACAAAACTCCTTTTCTTTTATGAAAGGAACTCAAGAAGATTTTTTCATACAGAGTATGGGCCAGCCTAACTGCCTCGCCTTATTTGCACAAGCACCAGCCTAATGGATGCTTGGCCCAAACAACTACAATTCCTTACCTAACATGGATTGCAACGGCTCGTGAACGCCAGAAAAACCAAATACGGGTCGATAGATGGAACAAGCCCCAGTAAAGGCCAAACCAGGAGACAAGAGAGGACATCGACGTCCTTTCTAGCTAGAACAATATTTTCTCTTGTGCTTCCAGAACAAAGAAGCTCTAACTTGCTCGCAGCCAATGAGAATACACTTCTTCAAATAAGTAGGATGAGCTTGTAGAAGAAACTTCCTTCTAACAATGAACTAATTGGTGGTTTGGTTCCTATCAAATGTCATTTCATGGCGACACCGTTCCTTTAATTAGATGCCTTGGCAAGCCTTGGAACCGAACTCAGCTCCATGATCTTCGAAGTCTGTGCGCAGATGGTGGGACGTTGTCAGATGTGGGGAAGTTCATCTTGCATTTGGCTGCTTCGTGGCAAGCCTTCTAGAAGTTTCTTTATGACGATGAGTTGGGCAATATCTATTGGTTTCTAATTATGGTTGCGACAGTCTCAAAGTAGTGCTGATGGGACCTACACCGTTCTAGTTCGGACGATAAACTTAGAACTATTGGATATATTCGAACGATAACCTTGGCGCCATCAATATAGTCTGGGTCTGGTCTAGGCATGCCTTCTTCTAATAGCTAGGCTTGATTGATAGTGAATATCACACTATTGAATCTATTTTGATGGTGTTTACATTATATTCAAACCGATGACTATAATTTAGGGCCGAAACACTAAGTATGCATGCCAAAACATCAAGATTTTGGGCGATATATTCTTAGTGTACGTAGGTTGATATGCCAATGAAGAAGCAAATCGAAGTAGTAAGGATGCAAGCTGAAACATTAAGAGTGCTAGATGAAATATTAAGAATGCAAGCCAACTTACCAAATATGCACCAAATATCCAAGATGGGAGGAGCAACCTGAAACACCAAGGCTTTAGGCCAAAACACCAAGGTGCAAAGCAATACATCAAGAGTTCAGGTCGATACACCAAGAAAGGAGTAGGCCGGAATACCGAAGGTACATGTCAAGACACCAAGGCCATAGGCCGATGTAGCAATGGTGTGAATCGAGTAACTGTGTTGTGGACCGAGAGGAGCGAGAGCTATTGGCCTAAGATGAGGTCTTTAGTGGAGCGAAGTCCAAATATGGTGGTTAGCCAATAGTTGCTACTGCCCATGATGTGAGAATAGTCACACTATTCAGAATGTGAAAAGAGTAGTTGCACTTTCTTCCATGCATAACAATACCAACCCATATATTACGCAATAGTAAGGACGTGTAAAATTTTAGTGGCTCCTACCTTACTACTATCCAAGACATGAGCAAAATAGTAGCACAATGACATAGTGATCCATGTAGTATATAATAGCAAGGATAAATGTCAAGGTTAAATGGTGACACCTATCCCAGTAGTCGAGAGAAACTACTTATAAATATCAAATTATAATCTAAACAAAGAGCCTTTTGCTGCCCAAAGAATCAGAATTTATCTAAACAGAGAGCCTTTTGCCGCTCAAAGAATCAGAATTTATCTTTAGCCTTTATTTATTGTTGCTTCTATCCTTTATAATTCTTTAAAATTCCTTGCATTATACCTGTGGAATTTCTTGTTTTAATTTTTGCTGAGAACTTTTAATTTATCAATAGCAGTAGAGTACTTTGTAGCCCCATTCATACCCCAGCATGACAGTAGTGAAAAAAGTGTGCGAACAGATGATGAACTTTTTCCCGTTGATTCAAAGCTTGACTTGTTTGGCTTGGGTACTATTATCGGGCCCTTAATTTTGATTCTTAGGAGTACCTAAACATGGGGGCTGATGTTACTAGAGACATGGTTGCCAAACCTAGGGTTGGACATCTCTGTCCGACATCACAAGAGCCCTTGCACCACCACACATGAATGCTAATGGCTAGAGTTTGGCTTAGAAGCCAGATGTGCCCGAAACTCGGGGAAGGCATCCGAGGGCCCAACAAGGAGGCAGATATGAGATATCCGAACTTTCTTACTCTAGAAGGGACAGTTATGGCATACAGCACTAATCCCCGCATGAGACATCGCAATAGATTTTTATGATTTTTGAATATTAGGGGTGACCCCAAGATATTTTTTCTAAAATGCAGTCATAGTCGTATCACACATTGGAGCATGTCATTTAACCAGGCCATCTATCAGCTAAAATCAGCAAGAGAGAGAGAGCCTGATTGCGGACAACATCGACTCCCGACGCCGTGCAGGCAGCTCCATTTGATTGAATCAATGGAAAAGATAGGCCTTATCTCTTATGAACCAGTCGCTGACAGCTGGGCACAGGGGTGATCAGCAGTCTAAAACCAATAGTCCAAAAAGCAATGCAAGCCAATCATTAACTCAACACTTGCACTCTGAAGAGAATAAGGTAGGGCCGGCCGGCCATGCACCGGTACCTGCAGTCCAGGACCACCATCAGAAATGACGACACTTGCAGTGCTTTGCTTCAAGAATATTTAATACCATCTGCGGCACTTTCTGGCAGCTTCCCTCTGGATTCTAAATTCGTCGAGTCACAGCCCCACCCACCAAAAAGGTTGGAAGAAGGCGAGGAACGAGCTGAGAATATTTTATTCCTCCTCCGCTTCCCAGATGAGACTGCTTTAAGAAAAGGTTTCTTTTTTTTTTTTTTTAAAGGAGTGAATACTTTCGTTAAACCATGTTATTGCCTCCATGCGGATAACACCACCATATACCAGATCACTACCATAGATAAACATAAACTACCGAAGTACCAAAGACAACCGGACTGCTCTTACAAAATTGCGGCAACCGCTAAGGACCCATCCTTTCACCACCTGAGCTGGGATTCATATCCTGGGAATTGGAGGTCCCACCTGCAGGCCCAAGGCCCAACAGCAAAGGGCTTTCTTTCTTTCTTCCACCAGCCGGACTCGTCGTGCCCTCGGTCGCAGGTCTCGCTGCCCAAGCTCGAAGTGGGGGCTCAAAAATTTTTCCAGCAACATCAGGTGGTTGTTGGGGTGCTTCCTCTCCCGGAAGCACTGCGAGACCCATTTCTCGAAGTGAGGATGGCTCGTTGTAACATGCGCTCCACAGGGAGTCCACAAGCTGCCTCTCCTCCCTGGCAGCTCCGAGATCGTCAGAGGACATCGAGCTTATACCCTCGATGCGACGCTGCAGGACTTGTCGCAACTTATCTTCTTCAGTTAAGACGCTGCTGTTTCCTGATGTCCTGTCCTGAGCAAGCTCTAGAAGACCCCCTAGAGCAGCTTCTCGCACGTCTGAATCATCGCTCGAGGCCAGATGCACCATCAGCTTTGGAAACCCGAGCTCCGTGACCACACTGCAATCCGAGTTGTTTTCTCGTAATAGGTACTGAATCAGGTTGAGAGCCTTCCTGGTAAAGTAAAAAAATAAACATCAGTACAAGGATTCTTTTTTCAATCAAAAAAAAAAAAGTCAATACAACGATAACATCTTGTATCAAAGGACCTTTTCCGTATCCAACCCAATCGATAGCAAGACCGGTGCATCGACCGGTTTAATTTTTTTTTAAAAAAAATAGCAATATGGCTGCTGATATGGCCCAACAGCAAGCACAAGTTAAATTATTCATGATGGCAGCTAGCTAGTTAATCAGCTACCAATAAAACAGTGTCTGATAAAGAAAGGGGGCAAACTGTTCTAAGAGCAAGTACCTCTGAAATCTAACACTTTCCGAACTCAATGCATCTCTAAGTCCGGCATAACCGTTTGCAAGACGAAATGCAGCAATTCCCAGCTTATTGTTCCGTATCAAAGCTGGATGTCACAGGAAGAAAGGGGGAAATCAGCTTGATGAGAAACACGAATATGGAAGAATGAACGCCATCACCTTATGATTCCGGTCTAGCACATTATGCAGTGCAGCAAATACTTACAGGATATTGCACCAAGAGCTTTTGTGCGGACAGTTACATCAGGATCCGAAGTGAAATTTGCCAGGAGAGGTTCTAGTCCACTAGCTTCCATCACAAGTTGTTGACTCCTAGGATTGTTTTGCACAATGGTAGTCACAACTTCAGCAGCCTTTGCTCGAATACCAGCATTGGAATTTTTAAGATAGCCAAGCAGAGGAACTAAGCCACCAATGGAGTGCAAGTCTAACACATTCACCAAAAACCACCATAGAAAGTAGGCAAACATTAATAAACAAATTTTCTGGAAAAAAAATATACTTCAGTCCAAATATCTAATGCTAAGAACTAGACGATATTAACAATCCCAAGCTGTTTCTCCAACAGAGAGCTGCAGTTTACAGGCTGTGATATCTCCAACACGGATATTAACAATCCAAATATATAATGCCTTGCTTGGTTCAGGGATAGTAAAATGGGGTTAAAGCAATTACCTACATTTCTTCTGAAAAAAAAAAGGTGGGGCTAACCACTTCAAGCTATCCCACCTTTTTTTGGTGGGGCTAACCACTTCACCCGTATTTTCTCTGCTGAGCAAATCTGTCTTTTCTCTGTTTTTTTTTTTGTTTTCTAAACCCAGTTTGACTAGATGAAATAGAACTGTTGGACAACAGTTAATTTCTCAGTATGTTGAACTGTTGGACATACCCTTTTGAGCTTGTAGTCTTCTGTAATAGGCAAAACCCTTTTGGAAGAACTGTTGGACATGATAGATTTCTCAGTATGTTGAACTGTTAATTTTATAGAAAATTTTCCTAGGTCAAAATTTCAACCTACAGGCACCTAGAAGCTACAGAATGCTAAATAACCAGTCAAGTCAAACCTACTTGAGATCTCCTGCCACTGGCTATGCTTGCTGAGATGCTGCCTTAAGTTTCAATGTAGTGCAAACAATTTGAATCGATTCAGAAAAACACCAATCGTGTTATAATCAACAGATATGGCCAAATGTGCAGAAGCAAAATCAACTAAATGTTGAAGTTTTAATCCTCTAAGATAGTAATAGGCTGCTGACCCAAATAAAGGTCATCAATAAGCAACAGTAACACCAGTTAGAAACTGCAGTACACTATGCTCGATGGAATTGAACTATGAGGTGTTTTAATAAGGATATCCGTCACTAATATATTTTAGTTCCAGCAATACTATATCAACTAAAAACAAAAAATTGTAGACATTAAAAAGAGCTGCACACGTAATGCTTGATGAATGATGCAAAGATGATATTTCAACTAATTGATGTGATCACTGAAGAATGTGCAATCAAAACACTGCTTAACTAATATGTATTTAACAGTTAGAAAAAGAACACCAATATATAAGGACAAGTTATGGCAAAATTAATAAACTTACCATTGGCCATGTCAATAGATTCAACATGTTCTTGTAGCTCATCCAACATATCTGCAAGATTTAAAAAAGCAGGTTTTGACTATCCAAGAAAATGAATAAAATAAGTTTCTATATAGCATAACCGATACATGCATTGGCTTAAGATTGCATACAATTTGTACTTAGAGCAAAATACAGATAGTCCTGATAGTCTCTTAGGTTATGAATCCATCATCATATGTATAAAGAGCCCTGACTCATTTGATCTGTCATTTTAGCATCCTAGGTTAACTGCACAAGCCATATTTTGAGAAATAAGTTCACTGGGATTTCTTGGGATTAAGAGAGAGATTGTTTTAGGTCTGTTTTGCTCTCTCTGAATATGGCATATTAAAGATCGCAAAACTGAAATCACAGTATATTGAATAACCTTACTTTTCTAACATGAATCTCAATCTCCTTTCTTTTGTTTCTTCCCTCTATTCTTCCTTATTTGCTATCTCCTCCCCTATCTCCTTTCTAAGTTTGCTTACCATCAGATATGCAGTACCATAGAAGATTAGACAAAATGCAGGCTACAACAGTATAATGGTCAGCATGATGAATCATTAATAGCAAAATGAGTTAATGCAACAAAAAGCATTCCATTCGAAATAAAGTTACCTTTTTTGTGCTAGACTCCATAAACCAGTTCTTTCTCTGTATTTTGTTTCGAAAAAAAAAACAACTACCTTCTCTTTTCAAATCTTATTCAGGGATCTGTAAATGGCCCACAAAAATCCAAGCTACACCTAAGAATTTAGCAAACCTAGTAGCATTTTATTGGCATCATTCAACACTATTATAAGTCTTAACATCAGTTGCATATTATCAATCAAGTTAAAGATTTCCTGAATCTCCCATTTATTATGAAGGGCACAAATAAAATGAGTAATTCAGCTAAATGAACTCTTTAAGGGTCACACTTTCCAAAATAAAAGACTCTTATACCATGACTAGATCATCCTTGGCATCAGCAATATTTCGAGATGTATCATGACTATTACACCTAATCCCTGAAGGTCCATGACCGTGCAGTATTGTCAAATAAACTTAGTTTTTTTGGATGGAGAATGCTTTACAAAAAGAAACTATATAATTTCATTTCCCAGAACATTTTTTCAACATCTCATAACACCCTCGTTTTTGTCACTGTCACTACCTTCAGCGATCACCTAGAAAATCAAGAATAGCATAGGAAAAGGACTAAGGGGTCCCATGAAAGAGCAAATACAGCAACAAGTTCGAACAGATGAAGAAACATAGAAGGATTAAATGGCCTTATTCAGAAGCTAATGTTGAATCAAACACAGGCATTGGAGCAAGGATATAGTTCTCTCTAGAAAATGAAAAGAACGTAAATAAATGAGACAGGAAATAAAAGAGCTCAAAAAACATCTAGAAAGTAATGTTTAGCACTATTATCTAATGGTGGCATATTTAAATCGTAACTAATTGTTATATTATACCATGGTCTCATAGTGGAAAATAATTATGAATATCTTCAAGTCATATGATTGGTTTTTGATAAACAATGGTAGCCAGAAAAGAAAATAACCAGTGGCATCCTATGCATCATATCAATTGTATACTATGCATGGGAAAGACAGGACTGAAACCATTATGCACTGATTCCTGTGTGGGAACAATAAACAAGTTGCAGTACTAGATGCAGCGAATTCCTATTACTAGGTGAAAACCACTTCATGAGATAAAAAAAATCAAAACAAAAAACTAAGCATGAAGAAAGGATTCAGCTCCCCAGATCTTGACCACTCCTTTAGATGCAATGGCATTATATGAAACCAAGGGAACCAAACTATATTATCAAAGACCCTTTCAAAGTTCCCATGGCTAGATATAACCCACAAGCAACTCATGCATAAGGTTCTTGATACAGACAGGTGATGCATATTACCGCATCAAATTTTGACTTCAATAACCTATTCATGATCAACTCGCAAAATGTAATAAAATGATGCTATCTGAGTTTGGGATTGGTACAAGTTCAAGCCTAACCTTGGATGACACGTTTGCTACTTCTAGCATCATCACAGTCGATAACACCCATAAGGTGGGTCTAATTTCTACATATTAGACTAACAGTGAGTTTAAATTCAATAAATCAAACAATCAGATAGTTACATTCAATATATCAAGCTAATTGTTTGACAATTAACGAGCTCCCAAGTCTTGTTTGCTTAGTCCAAGACTTTCCGGTCTCTCTAGCGCAAAACAATTTTCATATGCAGAAGAATCACAAGGAAACGTAATTCTTGTGTCCCCGATTTTACCTTCAATATCTTCTGAGGTGACGCCTTGAGCTTCCAAAACATCCTCTGGAGTTCGCATAACGAGGGTGATCTCCTTCATTCTCCTAATTACGTCAACAGTCTGCGCTTGCATGGCTTCCATAAACCATCTCCGATCCTCCTCGCTGTTCCACAGAAAGTAAAATTAATATCAATACAAGTAATCAGGAAGGAAAAGGAAAGGAAAAAAAATCTAACAACGAACAATTATCGCATCGATTCAACAGCTCCCAGTTTAAACAATAGGTTAATAAAAGCGAAAACCTTGCTAATACCGTCAGAAAGAAAAGAAACAAGCAAACCCTAACCAAAGAGGGAAACGTCATGCAAACATGAAAACCTAACGCTAGAAGGCCCATCCAAAACTGAAAAATTGAAAAGGGAGAAGAAGGAAACCCTAGAATACCTCAAATTCCGAGGAGGGGCAGTCCCATCAGAATGGGAAAGGCTCCATTTAAGCAATCCATCCCACTTCAGCCCGTCGCCTGCCATGATTTCTTTCTCTCAGGGAAAAGGAAGAAGGTATCGATCTCGAATCTCGCGATAAAAGAGGTTGGAATCAAAAGGATCTTTTACAGACGCTGATAGTTTGGAGGTGGAAAACGGGCGAGAAATCTGAGGAGCAGTCGAAGAAAGGAGGAGAGCTGGACGCAGACGAGTGGCGGAGAGCCTTCTCGAAATGTCGCGAAATATGTGGAGGCTTCTGTCTTCCGATCGAGATTAAAAAGTTAAAACCTGATACGTTGAATCTGATTTTTAATTTGTAAGGGGTTACACTGAAAAACGCTCAAAGTTGTATCAACTAGTCGGCAAGGTGCTTGCCGGCATTAGTACTTTTCCGATGCAACTGCCCGCCAAGGTTTGAAAACCGCCCGGTTCGGTATGAAATATGGATCGATGTTAATATCTAAATTCATACACAAGCCGGTGAATGAAAGTTCAAATATTTTTTTGTATCAAAAAAAATTCAAACATTTAAAATTTTTGAATATTTTCATCGAATCTAAAAATATATATCCAAAATTATGAGATTAATTTAGAGCGCGTTTTACGTATAAACCCCTGTCAAAGTGAATATTATATGTCAGCCGGACGTGCCAATGGGCTGAGCGGCCCCGCTTGGTCATCCTGACGGGATCGCATCGGATGCGTTGCATCCCGCTTCCATCATCGCCATCAATACTTCATCTAATGACTTTGATTCAAAGATCAAAAAATTTGGCACCATCCTGCGCATCGCGTCCGTCCATTGGTCAGTCCAATGATGCAATACCACCGGTGTTACCTCTCCATCCCCTCCGAAACGAAAGAGGAACGAGCGGAGGAGGTTAACGGATGAGAGGATGGCAACGGTCACCATATCTCCATCCCTCCTCCCCCCTGTCTCTGCTCCTAAATCTCTCTCCTATTCCACCTCCAAGCTCGCCCATCCAACTCTCCCACCACCCTCGTCTGCTCTCCTTCGACCGCTCTACTACCATTCGAGGAGGAGACTTGGAAGGGTTTCGACGAAAAGGTCGCAGCTTGGGAGGGTTTCTGCCGCATCTGGAGATGTCCTGCCTTCGGAGGCTACAATAGAGAAGGCCCAGCAGATACCTGCAGCTGCTGCTGAGGATGGCGGCGTCTCCACCGTTATCTCTGTTCTTCTCTTCATGGCCTTTATCGGTCTCTCCATTCTCACTATAGGGGTAATTCCTATTGCCACGGCTTCTGCTTTTCTTAGCTTCTTTCGCTATTGGATGATGCGAAGTGTGTGGGGGTTGGGATCTATGTATGTGGAATTTACCTTTTGGCGGTTGTTATGAAGTAATTCTTTGAAGTATGCGTTTGCTCTTATAATGTTTTTTAGTAAAGGTGTGATTTTGATTGACCTTTTTTGTTAAATATTGTTGTTGACTGTTCTCAGTGAGCATTTTTTTTTTTTTTTTTGATGTTCTATTCTTGGACCAAAGGTTTGATTCGTGATGTGGGTGACTATTATTTTTGCAATTGGGGCAGGTGGTCTACTTGGCAGTGCAAGATTTTCTGCAGAAAAGAGAGAGGGAAAAGTTTGAGAAAGAGGAGGCTGCCAAGAAGAAGAAGAATGGAAAGAAAAGGAAGGTCAAGGCAAGAGCTGGGCCAAGAGGCTTCGGCCAAAAGATTGAAGAAGATGATGATTAGATTTAGGGAGAATTTTTTCGTCGACTCTTCAAACTTGTGAAATTAAGAAGAATGTGCCATTTGATTACTTGAGTAATGCAAATATGGTCCTAATTTCATTTGTTAGATGTTTATCACCATATAGAAACATTTGCATCGGTGCGATGGATTATTTTGTTATTGCATCTGTAGATCCTGAACAACTATGAAGGGAATTTTCCAAATTGTGCACAATATACAAAGTTCTTGGAACAACATCTTTCTTTGCTGGATCAGACTTCATTGGTAAAGCCAGCTCCACATATTTGGGATCATGAGGCTTGTCGGTGAATTTTATGTTTACTGATAGGAAGATACTATGAATGATTTCATTGCTCTTCATCTTTCTTCCTGCAGTAGGTCGGATAGATTTAAGATCAATTTCTTGACTTTTCTAGAAATTCAGAACTACCTTTGTGAAAAGGGTGCTATTCTTCTAGATGTGGCACCTAAAGTATGCATGCGAACGTTGTACATATATGTAGGATCTAGTTAGAGCCCAAGCATAATCCATGTTGTATGAGTGCAACCAAGCAGCTTGAATTGGAAAAGCAAGTATCCATCTGGTTCATCCTTTTTCTTGTTTTTTTTAAAAAAATTTTAACTCAGCATCATGGATAATTTTCAGGTGATAAATTTTCCTATAGGCTGAAAGATAGTTGATAATCTTTAAATAGGAAAATAGGCAGGCTTTTTAAGGGATGAGACACATTATTATTTATTACTGAGGTGGAGCATGCTAGTTTAGATATAGTTACATAAACTAATGCAAGCCTAGCAATTTTCAGCATCCTAATAATGCTCGACAAGCTGCAGATTCTGGCACAAAGTTTCACTTAATCAAGCCAGATAGCTAGCTGCATGGGCCAGGAAAAGTCCTCTTACAGGGGCAGAACTCAGCCATTTTTCTATCTGGTAGTCGCAGAAACAGTGACTGAAAACAGTCAAGATATGTGAAGCAATATATCTCCAGATAATTGCAGATCATCTTTGGCATTCAGCATGCCATACAGCATGGAATATCAAAGAAGGATGTAGGCAAAGGCATCTTCCCCGTTCCTGCCTCCGCATTTAAGTTTTATTTGATTCCTTATCATTATTATTATTAGCGAATGGCAGTCTGGCCCTGACTGGTACTCTTTGTGCGTTTCTTCCCTTTACCTAATTGATATTCAGCTTTGTTTTTTACCTGAAAATTTTTCTTGTAGTTAAAGATACACCATTGGCATCATACCCATCCAACTTTACATTGGCATCAAAATGCACAGACACACCATTACTCCATCATGCTGTTGGCCATGTTTTTTAAAATCTCTGCGGTGATTGATTGCGGTGTCCATCTCATTTATGATCTTAGTGGTTATTGCTGTAATCTTGGAGCTCTGCCACAAGGAGAACACTAGCCATGGTGCAACAGCTCCAAAATCCACAATCTTATTTCTTAAACGGGTGTGAGATAGAATAATGGGTGTTGATGTCAAAGCAGTTATTCATAGAAAATGAAAGAATGCATTTTGAAACAGCAGAAGCCAAAGCCTATTTCACAGGCACAAGAACCTTCATATGATGCACCAGGGCTAGCCACAGATCTGGCACCACAGAAACCAGAAACAGCAAGCCCTTACAGCAGGTAAAGAATTTAAAAATCCAGTGATTTTGAACAATTCGATACCCAGGGAAATCTCAAAATGGTCAAATACTCGACAACTAGTGGATGAACTAAGAGCAACCATTTGAGAAGCTCAAGCAAAAATGGCCGCTGCTCAAACAGATCTTTGAAGAAAGATAATATACTAAATTACACGCATTACCATAACATTATGGCATGACTAGATATGTCAGCAGTTGCAGCATAACATATTATAACTAAAATTTAGTAAGGCATTCATATCATCAGACGAAATATCAAGCCCACCATGGAGATAATAATAGTAGATTAAAGTATGCATCCTCAAACCAGGGAATTAAATTAAAAAAATTGTATACCATAAGAAAAATAAATGAATTCCATACTTAACAAATGAAAGATACTGGCCTCACCTAAACAACAGACCTCTCCATGTAGCAACATTTGTACAGTCACGCTAAGATACCCTCTGCCCTTTTTCTCTTTATCATTTCTTTACACCCATAAAACTTGTACAGACACATATCTCTTTAGGGGCCCCAACCATCACACAAGTCACTATAACTGCAAACTACAGAATGTACAATTCTCAGTGCAAGCAACTAATTTATTTCCATCCAGCTTGTACCTGTCTATACGGATAGATAAATGAAAAGGAGAGCCTGCACTAGCCTCTGTTAGCTGTACAACTTCCTGCCTTAGGCCTTCTAAAAGGTATACGAGGACTAAACTCCCATTCTTCTTTCTGCATGAAGCAAAACTTCTTGTTCTAAAAAACAAAGCCATGGAACATGAACCAAATGAAATAAAAAAAAATGATGGAAAGTCCACTGTACTCTGGTTATTGAAAATAATTTGCATTGGAAAGAAGTGCATGCCATTGACCTATCTACCATTATCTATATTGCAAAAATGGCTGTAGTATCTAATGTTAATATGAAAGAATCTTGTGGGCAATACCTCCAGCTGCAACAAGTTTCTCTACACGTGCAACTATATGCTTTCCATAAGTATACTTTTTCAGCGCATTCAAGTGAACCTTTACTCGTGAGAGTATCAGCTCACGCTGCTGGTCATCGCAGGTTTCCAATACTTTCTGCACAACATAGTTTGCAAACTGATCTTTCATCATTGCCTGCAACCATATACACAAACAAGCATGTAAGTTTGACAGGCATGTATACAACAACAGCCAGCAAGCTGGAAGCTCACAAACAATAGATACAAGCAAAATAGATATTGTCATGCACTATTTAAACCAATGTTTTGGAAAACCACACTATATTTCAGATATCAAGTAACCTAGCATTTGCTCAAGTTACTGAAATTTCCTATAGTACGACACTTGCTTACAAAGAGCTTTTGATATAGGAAAGTGTTGCTATTTAGAGAGGGTACACATTTTATAAAATATGCACCATCAAATAACATCCACTCGACTCCTCTGCTTTTCTTGTCATGATGTGTTCATGTAATTTGGAAATCATGTTTACATGCATATAGTCCTACTGAATTAACAATTGCAGGCAGATATTCTGAAAACCAAATAACATGTTTCAAAAAAAAAAATACAACAAGCCAGATAAGAATCATAAGATGTAACCAAAAAGAAAGATACCGGGTAACATTATTGACAAATTATCTGAGATTAAAGAAGGGTGTTGGACATGCTAAGTTTAAGAATATTTAAGAAGATATAAAACTAGCTGCAATGAGGAAGAGGAAATCTTCTATTATAGATAATCCTAGGTGCATAAGAGCAAAGATGATCAAACTTAAAGATGGTCAAACAAAGATATTTCTGCAAGATGTTGAATGAGGACTGGCAGACTAGTTGCTTGCAAATTGGCATGTGTGTTGCACAGCTGGTACAGGGTGCCAAAAGCTTCAAACTCCAAGAACTAGGATCCAGCAACACTGCTGAATTTTTAAAAGTTGATGCATGCATACATATACATATCCAAGACATTGTAATTTAAAAGTAACTGTAAACAATTATTTTTAAAAAAATGAATATCAGCAGAGAACAAGATAAAAAAACCACATATAATTTGTAAAAAAAAAGATATTTTTGGATACTGGGAAAAATGACATCGATTAGTTGCAAGTAAGGTTTGGCGTACCGGTATCGAACCAATATGTAGTATAGGAGATGTACCAACACTCGGTATGCCGAACCGGATACCGTAGCGGGCGTATCAATACCGTAATAGGATAGTACCAATACAAAGTCCGATACAGAGACGGCAAACCTTGCTTGCAAGGAACAAGTCTTCTCAAAGCAACATAATTCTGTTCTCCAACTAAAGCAAACTCAACTTATTATAATCATTTCAAATATACAAACATCACATAAGTCCAAGAAAACATAAATTACAAGTACCAAAGATGGTCAACATACATGCTGTACAGTATATAAACTGAAGATGTTTGAATTGCAATAAATCAATTATCAACCAAAGTTTTGAACTGGTTCAAAGCATGCAATCTACATAAAAAGTCGAAAACAGGATTGCAAAATTTCATAAAAATTATGCCAAAAAGTGAACAAGTAACAAACCTGCAGAGGTTCGTTTTCATCAGTAGAACCGAGCATCTCATCTACCAACATCTGACGTTCAGCGGGACTACCAAAAGTTAAACACTTCTCAATGACATTCGAAGCAAACTTCTGTTGGCTCATTTGTACTATCTGTCCAGCTAACTTCTTGATAATAGCAGATCGTTCATGAGGCTTTCCATGCTCCAATACATGCTGTTACAATTCAAACTTAGAAGATCCATCACAGCAACAAACTAAAGAGATTCACTGAAGCATAAGGTAAACATCATACAAAATGATTATGCTTCAAGAACTAGATGGATGCAATACATGAGGCCATAAATCAAGCAACATCATCAAATAAGATCCACCTAGGCATCAGAAATAAGTTATACAGTGGCTTGGACATGCCTATTCCATACAGAAAACAAATGTATACAGTGAAGGCATGAAGCAAACTAGGTTAGGAGGCGAGAGAAACAATCAAAGGTAAAGTAGCAATGCCCGGAGTTAAAGTTTCATAAGATATAAATTTTTTAATTATTTCGTGAATAAATAAAGACAATGATAATGCAACAGCAGTTTAACATTTGAAATCTGTATCAACGTTTCATTCCCTTTATATCAATTATGCATCTAACACATGATTGTCCCTGTTTGTCACAGTCAATATTCTTAGTGCTAACATATTTTCAGCAGGGAAATACAAAAAAATCTTGATAGCTCATGAAAATATAGCATTTGCTTTTCCTAGCAGAAAATAGAGGCTAGTAGGTGTGTAGATTTTGTTTGCCACTCCCCCTCCCAAGACCAAAGAAAGAGGTGTACTTTCTGTTTTCCTTATAAAAAGAAAGAGAGGGTGGTGCTTTTGGATAGATAACTTTCAATAAAAACTGCATACCTGAACAACATAATTCCCATACTGATCTTGTGACAACATACAAACAGATTGCAAAATCTCATCCATCATGATCTGCTGAGTTTTAGGATCATGGCAATGCTCCAATACTCTCTGTGTCACATAAATTGATATCAGTTAAGAGTGCATATAGCACGATACGTGAATCCATGCATGCTTGTAGCCTAAGATTGTTACTTATGAACCTGTATGACACGACAGCCATATGGATGGGTGGACAATGTGACAACTTGATCGTAGAAGGTTGAGACGATGAACTGGATTGCTTCCTGAGGAATGCACTCAATGGACTTCTGAATAACATGGTTCCCGTTCTGATCACGTACGCAGCGCATGACATGGCCATCAAGCTCGGAGACCATTTTAGTCTGTTGATCCGAATCAACAACTTCGATTGCCTGCATTCATAGGATCATACATAAAGTGGTGCTGCCACAACTACTAGAACAAACTAAAACCAAGCTTCTTCATACAACACAAGGCACGCTAGAGTTATAAAACTAAATTTACCTTCTGGATAACTCGACAGCCATACATCTGAAGGCTGAGTGCCAATACATGGTCAGTGAGCTGATCAGCCAATTCCCTTATCTGAGCTGAACTTCCATGCTCAAAAAACTGATACAAAAGCAAACTGTTAGCAACTTCTGATAGAAAACATGCCAAAAAAAAAAATAAATCTCCAGGATTGGAAATCTGAATACAGTAAAAAAAGCATCTCAGTGCGTGAGGTTCTCAACACTGCAGGGTCTAAGGACGGTCAGAATTGCGCGACCTTACCCCCTCATGCGGAGAGGCTGTTTCTATGTTTCGGACCCATGAAATCCAGGTCAGAATTAAGCAACTTTACCACTGGACCAAAGCCTGCCCTCAAAAAGCAGAATACAATGAAGAAATAAGATACCTTTTGGACCACATAATTTCCAAAAACATCAGTCATCAATGTAAGAGCTTGAGGCATGATTTCTTCAAAAACCATGTTTTTCTCTTCAGTTGTGGCTGTTTCAAGCTTTTGCTGTATGAATCGGCTACCATACTGGTCGGCACTGAACAGATAAAGAGAAATGATTTGATCATATGACAAGTTGGATGAAGTTAAAGAAAAATAGAGCATCTACAAGCATGTTCACATATTTTAGGTCATATTGAGATGCATTGTATAGCAGTGAGGCAACAATGGTTGTATCCTCAAGCATTCAATATTATGCTCCAAAGGCCAATAACATATCCTGATATCAGCACATCTATGCTGAAGCAGAATGGCTTCACTGGTAGTATTGATTTGACATCATGAATAAAACAAGATGCAAGCTTACATAAACATTTTCTTTTAAACTTCTTTTCTTGTTTTTTCATCTAATAAACTTGAAAGGTACAAGTTTCATGATACAAATTAATAAATACGGCATAATAATACTAGGTTTGCTTCATTTGGATGGCTCATATACCGAGAAGACTTACAATTAGGTATCAATATCAATAAGTGATGGCAACAGTGATAAATCTTAATAAAAACAGTATTAAGATCAAGGTTCACAATCTCGGCACCGGGTACCGTATCGGTACCTCATCGGTTCGGTACAGTACACCTCCATACCAAAATAGCTCTCTTATACATTTTTCAATTTTCATCTCAGTATGCCTCGGCATAGGGCGGTACCAATTTGAATGTGTATTTCGTACCGATTTTCTTCCGGTACGGTGTGGTACGCCCCGTACCAGATAGTACAGGACAGTACGACATACCTTAATTGAGTTGTTTAGACCTGCATATAAATGGCGCTTACCTAAATTCAACAACATGGCCAGCAATGTCAGAGAGTTCATAACATTTGGTCTTGCTGATCTTGAACTCCTCCAGAAGCGATGACACAGAATTTTCCCCCTTCATACCTATACTTTCTGACTGCCAAGATCCCATGACACCTCCAGATGAGTTTCTTATACCAGAAGAAAGGCGTATATTGCGCTCACTGTGCCTAAGAGAACTACCATGTCCACCCGGAGAAGCAGGAAGTACAGGACTCGATAAAGGGCTTCCTGGATAACCAAGGCCAAAAGCAGGGTTTCCATAGAACCCATGATTTAACCCCCCAGCTTTACCTATAAAGGGCATACCATACTGTTTTTCTTGTTGGAGCAATAGCCCAAGGTATGTCTTTTGGATTCCAAGTAAATCCGCATAATAATTGCCCATGTAACCCCTTTCCATGGAAGGACCATTGAAGTTAGCCGCTACTTGAGCTGCATACTCAGCTGCTCTCAAATACTGGACATAAAGAGGATTGATAGGCATATGAAGAGCAGCCGTAGCTGTGTGATTCCCAATGCTGTTAAGAGTTTGCAAGTCAGCTACTCCAGCAAAATTTGATCCTGAAGAAAAGCCTCCCCCTGGTGCCCTGGAGTCCATACCAGGAGATGCCATTCCAGATACAACAGCAGCATTTTCAGACAGTGGGGGCACACTACTAGAATGAATATTATTTGCCAACATTGCTGGTGCTGCTGAATTCATGGAGCACCCACCTGGTCCATAGCTTGCAAATGCTGCATTTGCAACATCTACATTTGGATTATAAAGACCACCTGGACTAGCAACTGAAATTGCCGAAGGTGCTTTCAGATATGAATTGGCAGAAGAAAGAGTGGGCCTGCTCTGTTCCAGAAGTCCATTTGGCCTTAAAGTTAAATTGCTTATGTCCACTCCAGCCCCAGAATCCCAACCCAAATCATGATATGAGGACTTGGTTGATTGTGGAACTGAGGGCAAACTCAAGTGTCCTGACTCAGAAGTTTTCAGGTAAGGATGCTGATTGATATGGTTCTGACCACCTTGCAAATCAAAAAGCAATGGCTGGTGATCATCAACTTCTTGTTGGAGCTTCGACTGTGGTATGATGTCTTCATCTATTGATGCTGTTGTCGACAAGTTCAAACCAGATAAAGCAGCTACAAGATCATCAGATTCAAAAGTACCGGATGAGACATCATTGAAGGACCATGAGCCATTGTTAGCCTTCTTTTCAGTGCCTACAAGTCTCTCACCCACAGGTGGTAGGCCAAAGCCAGGAGCCCTTGCCACCAGCTGAGGATCAGGCGTAGTACTTCTCGAAAGGGACGAGCCCCAAACAGATGCAAATGTCTGTGATGTTGGAAAGTCATTTTTTTGAACCGCAGCCACATTTTGGACATTGCCACCAGACTGTAGGCCATTGACAGGCCCTATTTCATGACGTAAAGAAAACTGTGCTTCAGCAGAACCAAAGGGATCAGCCCTATCATCAAATGCATTGCGACTGGCTGCACGAGATGGGTGCCCCGAGATTGAATTTGTGCTACCCAGGTCGTCCTACAATAAAGACTGACTACATTTTACCAAAAACAACAAATAGAAAGGTAGTGTATAACCAAAACTCATGAACATAATGAAACAACATTCAATTTGTGATAAATGAACATAGTAGTGAAGAACTTCAAACAGTTTCAAACCTGTGAGAATATGAAAAAAATATCTTTTGTTCACCGGATAAGGTTGACCATGTTTACCGGGCTACATGATATCTGGTATCCAGTAATTTGAGTTAACTTATCAATAGATTTAATGGTTTTTACATCACAGAGTCCAACATATGCACCCCTAGTCATTAAATAATTACTGGTGCACTGATCCAACATGTATTTATTAATTATATTATCTACCAAGCATTGGTTATCTTCCACCATTTTATAGCATTCTTGAATACTCACTGCAACATAATTTTTCCATTCTTTCTTCTGTTACTGAGTTTATTATGCAACGAAAGCCACAAATTTAAAAGTGAGAAAAACAACATCATTTCTCTTCATACTTGTCCTCCTACTGCATCTCCTTGCTATGTTTTTCTCCATAAGCAGCATAAACATGGTGTTGCAAGGTGACCCTGATATGGATTTAACATGGCAAGCACCAAAATATCTCAATAAAAAAGAATGTGAACAATTAGTATTTATATGCTTTCATGTGCACATAGAGCGAGCGAGCGAGAGAGAGAGAGAGAGATCATGAGAAATCCAAACTAACTATCAAATTTGAAAGAAGTTTGATTAACAAGAACATGTTATCCAGGCAATATACATGTTTTTTTCCCTTCAATTTTTTGACATGTGGACATCAAGGGTTGAAGTTTTGTATGCCAGTGCTATGCCAACCTAGCAATGGCATGATACATACCGCAATATGCCATGTGTTTTGGAGGTCCAAATTGCATAAATAAATCTCTCTTAGCGACATAAGAACTTGATGGGATGTTGAATAGCAAGCAAAATTGTAAACCAACTAATTATGTTCCATATGCAGAGTCTAGAAAGTACTTAAGTACAGCTTAATGTTTTAAAAAGTAGAGCCCTTCATAAGTTCAAAAGTTTGGTTAACAAGAAAAGTTTAGTTGAACAAGTGAATGAAGGTCAATTATGTGCATCTATCCTTTAATAAAGAAGGGACAAGCTAATCATGCTTGTAGAACATCAGAATAATTTAAGTCAAATTAGCGAACTAGTAATGATCTAATATATTAATATACCAAGCTCTGGATAATAACATGATGAAAATGAATAGGAAAAAGCAATAAGTAAAATGATTGAGCTTAAAGAAAGAAGGTTAGATTGCATTGACAGCAGACATATATAAACTAAGCCAAAATAAAGAACCGCTCTGAATAATATCGAGAGGTGGCACTGGCAGATTTTCCAACAATATTAGAGCATACAACTGAAAGGGGTACATAAATAAATAAAATGGACAGGCCGAAACAATTAAAGGCAGGAATGAGTCTCCAGAAGAAGCAGTGGAAGCAACAAGGTGGTGGATTAAAAAGAACAAAGAACTAAAGATGTAGCAATATAACAAGCGACACAAAATGAGACGACATGAGAAGGCTACAGAATGACAGGTAAGCAAGTAGGAAAATTCATGAAGTTGCATATCGTGTCACAATTAACAAAAGCGTGACATTCATAATAAATCACGATAAATTTGGATGGTTTTCTTCATGATTTTGCATCACTTGATTATAAATCCAGGTATCAACCAAGCAGAACATGTGTTGAAACTATGGTTCAGAAGTTTAGTTATTCAGATTGTTCAGGAGTTCTTGGCTTGCATATTTATTGGCAGCCACCGATCAACCATTGCAGAAGAATCAATAAAATGGAGAGTTTGAGATTTCATTTACAACCATTTCAAATCAATATGCTTGTCTATCCCTCCTCTGAAAAGACAAAAAACAAGTCAAACTTTTTATTGTCACTTACTGCTATAAACTGGCCCATGTGACATCGTGAATCTACCAGCATTCATTCGTAGTGTGCCTCCGAACTACCCAAGAAACATCACATAATCTATTCTCACCATAAGCAAGCATGAAACGTACCATAGCGACATAAAAGATTAGTCAAAAAACACCAACAAAATAAATGGATTAACACTAATATATCACTATGAGGATTTAAATCAAACCCAATATTTCGGCGAGGACTATCCAGTCTTCAAGTAAATTGCTAAAAGGAAAACCATCGGAAGAGGTGATCACAGATAATACCAATTAGACAAATATCATCTGGTAGTTTCCAAGCGTCATGAGGTTAAAAAGGGCAGAAGCTTTTACAGCATATTGGTTTTTTCATAACATAGATAGAACAAATAAAATCAGTTTATAATATACTATATGGTAAAAGAAAAGAAGATCTTGGGTCGTCGAAGATCACCTGAAGGATGTCGGCAAAGCTCTTCTGCCGGCCAAGTTCTATTCCCGGCAGCCCAATGAGCCCATCCGCTCCCTTGTCCAGCCACTCCCCAGAACCTGGAGGCCTTCTCGGCTCCACCTCACGATCTTCCTTTTTCAGATTGAATCCTAGCTGCATCGAGAAGAGCGATCTGCTCCCCCCGTCCTCCGCCCTATTAGACTTCCTCTGGTCCCCAATCCCCCCAAGTCCCGAGCTGCTGGCCCGGAACCTCTGGGTGGACCGCCAGTCCTCCTTCGAGAGCAAAGGCGGAGGGAGCCTGGGGTTCAGATTTACTTGCGAATAGTAGTAAGAGTGGTAGGCTGGACTGGATCGGAGTTCCTCCTCCGTCGAGAACTCGTTGCCATTCTTGGCTCTCGAGATATCAGGCAGCACACCAGCGACATCCCCGCCGAAAAGGCCTTCGATGGCACTTAGTGACCCCTCCACAGTGGGAGGAGCGGAGCCGCTGCGATAAAGATTCAGATCCCTCTCTCGCTCGATCGCCTCCAGCCTCCTCTGCTCCCGAAGCAATAACCCCAGATCCTCCCCGCTAAGCCCGTCTCCTCCGCTCTCCATCAAAGGCCTCGTTCCCATCTCCGACAACATCGTCAGCGGGCTCTCAGTACGAATAGAAGACGAAAAGAAATTGGGAAAAAAGAAAAGGCTCGCGAAGAAGAGAGAGAGAGAGAGAGAAAGCAACTTGCGAAGCTCGCACGAGGTTTAGGCTCAAAAGATAGAATTTTTCGCCATTAAAACCGTGAATCCGACAGCAAAAACCCTAACACCAGAGCTCCAGAACCGACCATTCCCATGGAGAGGAAACCGAAGGCGCCCGGTGGCACCGAACTCGAACTCATTCGAGAATCCAGCGACCGGAGAGCCAAGGCGCGATCCTTTTTTTTTACGCCAGAGCTAGCCGTAATCCGCGATCGACCACGGATTCAGCCATCAATCCCTCTTCGATTCTTGGAGCCGTTGCAAGGAGAGGGAGAGCAGGGAGCAGAGAGGGAGTGTGAGAGAGGAGGGAGAGGCGAGTGCCGGGGAGTTGATAAACACAACGGCCCGGGCGATCGAGACCGTCGGATTCACATACGGGCGGCTGTGATCGATCGAGTAAGGAGATTTGGCCTGACGAGAGCCCTTAGGGTTCTATTGCAAGGATTTTGATAGCGAATTAAATGCCCGAAATGCAAAAATCCTGTTGGTGCAATGCATCTGAAAGGATTAAAATGTTTCCTATTAGCGGTTTTTCAGCAAATATTTCGCCTTAACAGTTTTAAATCTGGAGAATTGTTTATTTATATAGTATTTTTTTTCTCGTAGTAAGCGGAAAGAGAGAGAGAGAGTCCGGTTGGTGGTTGGTGATTTTTGGGGGGTCCGAATCATGATGTTTCGAGGCGCCACGTCTGCAGGGGATTGGATTCTCTCGTGAGGGGGCGCACGTGCCCTAGGGATCCCTGACGGAACATATCTCGCCTAAGATTTCGTTGTAATAATTACTTAACGCAGAGTAGGGCTCAGAAATTTCCATCGTTAGATTAAATTCATGGATTGCAGCTCTCGCGATCTTTCCGGTTCTTTCCCGATCTAGAGCCGTCCAATTCAGGTGTTCCATGTCTCATTGGGCAAGATACTCGATGTGTGGGCCCACCCTACGCACCATGAGGTTTTAGTGAACGGACTCACAGTCCAAATAGAAACAGATTGCATGAGAAGAAATTAACTTGACAGCAGAGCTACTGCAAACATGGTCCAGCAGGGTAACGTAACAGGCTTCTGTTGATGAAGAGAAAGAAGTGAAGCTATGCGAATGGAAAAATTCTATAAATACAGACCGAAAGGGGATCCATTTGGCTGGATTTCTTTGCCAGATAAGTATTAGATACGTGTGATTCACTTTTGCCGGCCTGGGTATCTCCGAGCATATTTCCTGCTGATTGTAAATCGATGATGAGAGGAAGCGGCACTCTTGGATATAAGCCATGGAACTATAAATGAAGATCTTAAGCCGTCGTTGTTTAGATGAGTATAAATGAGGAAGATGGCGAGGTAGGTGGTCTCATAAAAGATGCCAGCAATGCATGGGATAGATATTTTTACATTTTTGTAAAAATATAAAAATAGAATAGAGACAGATAAATCCAGTCTGTGAAGAAATGCAGGCAGGGGTACCAATATGATTGAAAGGGAATGCATTACATATGCTCCCACAAAAGCTCGATGTGACCTAGGTTTTGGTAGGGATAAAAGTGGATCAGATAATATCCATCTATATCTGTTTTTGTATCTGAATCTATTCAGATATGAATAGAAATTTGATCATCCGACGAATAACTGTATTTGTATCCATATTTATACAAAAATAGATATGAATATGGATAGACAGCTATCTGATATGTATTGAAATATTTTATTCTATTTATAATCCTAAATAATTTTATATAACACTCATGAATTTTAAGAAAAATAAATGATCACATTAACATTCTATTAACTTGATTTACCATTTACTTAATAATATCTTCGATTATGTGGTCATAAACTTTAATTATTCAATTTATATCTGTGTTTATACTATACTTTTAGTATCTAATTTGTACCTATATTTATTTAAAACAAATATGAATATAAATTTTAACATCTGATTAAAATCTATTTTCGTTTTATATTTATTAAATAAAATAAATATAAATATTAATGATATTCAATTCATATCCAATTCGGTTTCAATTCTTGGCTTTAGCGGTGTCTCTTGTTTTGGATGCTAAATCGTGATGGCAAAAATCATCAAAATCATATCCGGATGAGGAATGTGAAAAAAGCAAACGGCAGCAACGTGTCCTTTATCGAGAAAAAAAAAACATCTTTAAGATATGTTCTTGTAATATATCCATATGTTGCTATCTACTTTGTTGGCGACTTGGAAAATGGAAATGAATGGAAAACTGCCACACAAGCAAATGCCAACTTTTAGTCAACGACGACATTTCATTGCGCATCTCAATCAAGAAGTCATTTGTCTGCCAAAACCTAATATTTTAAGAAGCTCGTTTTCAGATTTTGACGATTCTGCAAAAAGTTTACGACCATCCGCTCGACTCCCATCCCCTGCATCGCTGTGTGGATGTCGAAAGCAGAAACAAATTAAACTACCATCGAGATAGCTTAAATAAAACGAATAGCTAGTCTTCTACCATGTCGAGACCACACAAAGGCATCTACCATCCAACCATCCATGCCCTTCTTGGTCATTTACTCCAGCTTTGCTTCACTTTAATACATATAATCTCATCCAAATTCCAAGCTTCGTTTTGTTTTTTTCTTTTTAATGAAGGGGAGGCAGGAAAGCCGCCCCATTTTTTTTAAAAAGGGAAGTTTGCATGAAGAAGCGGGTATAAAGAAGCTCAACAACCTCATCCTGTCCATCCTGGATGTGTGTCACAACAAACATAAAGCTCGCATAGCAACTAGCAAGCGATTAGGTATGCGGTGCCTTGAGGAGGCTCGGACTAGGATTCTTTTCCTTTGGCGATTTATACGAGTGGTTTGGTAGACCAACCTTTCCACCGATTGGGATAAGGCTTTTTGGAGGGGCTCCGAGCCACTGTCTCCTTCTCCAAGACCCCTTTTTCTTTTATAAGCAAAAAGAAAATAGTAAACATACTCCTAAGCTTGGGAGTTGGGAGTTGGGTTTCACATAAAAATCTGGCGGTGATGGATAGCTTGCGTGTGAGAGCTTTAGCATAGGCGAGGAAGATGCCTCTCTTTTATTTTAATATGGTCCAGAAACGAAATGGGAGCACGTGCATGGCGTCATCTTCTGGTGCGGAATCAATTACGTGCCCGACTTGGGTTTCAGAGCTGATATCATGCCCTCGGGAACGGCAGGTGGGGTGGTTTGGAGGTGTCCTTGCGGCGAGCCAACGGGCCGCCCGCAGGGAAAAGAAAGGGAAAGGCTGCTCGGGTGGTCGTTCCGACGGGAGGCATCGGCTGACGATCCTATCCGGGGCATTTCGACAAACGGGTCCCGCTTACTGTTATATGAACAGGAAGGCATGGTGGAATGACAAGCGGCAAGCGCAGCGTGGTATTCTGTGCATTGATTAGTGGGGTCCCCTTGCATATGATTGGGATTAAACTAATAAGGTGGTAACTGGCAGGAAACCAAGAGGGACTGAAATCTAGATGAGGATTGTGAGAAAGGTGCGTTTATTGTCGATATTGGTGCTCGAGCAGTTTGGATCCTATTCAGCTTGTTGATGTTTTCACCGGGCTCAACCCATGTTACAAGGTATCAAGCATGTCTTTAATTTCTTGATTCGTGTTATTTAATAATGAAGTTTGATAAATTTGGAACAAAGATTAATTAGATATTATTTATATTATATTTTAATATTTATAAACCACCATACATATGATAATTTTGAAAATGATTAGATCGGTCCTTGAGTTTTGAGCTAAGACATGTATTTGCATGGATAGCCGTTAGAAGGATTAAACCAAGACGGATAAATTGGGCTTCAAGATATTCCTAATTGCGGAAAACTGCATCGGCCGAAAAAGAGACGGCCGATGCGAGCATGCTGGATAAGTTAATATCGATAAAATAAATTATTAGACTGACAGTTGATGCGAAGCAACTATGTCAGTGAATATATATAGTGGGAGGATAGCTAATATCAGTTAATAGAATCGTTAGAAGTACAGATCAGATGCGGATGGTAACCATCAAATTAGGCACATATCCTTCATTTGATCATCATCTCTTTAAATGTTCTAATGCTGGCAGCTTGCTTATGCACCTATCCATCCTGCCATCTAACTTGTGCCAATAAATTTTTTGGTACGTCCTTTTTTTTAGACGGTGCGAGAAAGAAACTTTGAGCAAACAAATATTTATTGTAAGGTTCAAGATAGAAGCATAGGGCTTGGGCCAACAAGCCTAAGTCCGAAACCCATCATCAACCTCCGTAGGTGCAAGGACGGAGCCCCCCACTATATATATCCAACTCGATTTTGATATATATATATATATTTTCACTTAAAAAAAAAGAGACATTGAATTAGGATTTTGTTGAGGGGTGGCTCTATTCTTGTACGCTATCATTTTAATGGTTGCGGTATCTCTACTCAATTTATGGCTGAATCATGTAAATATATGGGTGTTGTATTTTTTTTCTCTCTCTTTGTTCACGCATATCTTCGTCCTTTTTCAGTTCCGTCTAAATCTATTCGATCACAAAGTTTTGTTGCTGATGGACACGGACAAAATGCCGTACTCACAACCTCACAATGATGAAACGATGGAATCAACAAGAATTGCGACCTTGATAAAGATATATGAGCGATGGAAAAATGAAACCTACCTTTTCTTTTGGCAGATAGTATAATAGCGGCCTTGGCCACGTCCACAGGATATGATCGACAGGTAACTGCAATTTGATTTGCCTGCCGGTGACACCATGAGACCATTTACGCGGGCAGGCTACCACCGCAAATCGTATATACAAGAGCTATCGCCTCTGGGTCGGCAGAAACTTTCATTGCCCTCTCCAAGATTAGGCAATCTCTCAAACACTTTCCAAGCAAGCATTACAACTTGTCGCCAGTGTAAAAGCTAGCTGAGACTGACTTCCCACCAACTTGGCATCTATGCAAACATGAGCAGTTCTCTTACCTAAGCATATATGCCAATTATATGGTAAATCAACTTGCTGAATTCATTAACCTTCATTTCAGGAAAAGTAATTAACCTTAATTTATAAGCTACGCACTATATTTATATATAGATACATACATATACGTATGTATGTATGTATGGTATATGAAGCATCTCAATAAATGGTGCTTGGCCATGACCTGTTTGTATATATGTGTGTGTGTGTGTTTTGGAAACTTCTAATCCATGCACTGTGTTGTTAATGTTAAGGAGTATTCAAAATATATGATCTTTCATAGATAAAAATATTTTAGAAAATTCTCTATTGTATTTTAGAGGATAAAAAATTCTATAAAAATTACGGGAGGTCAGGAGGCTAGATTAATGAATTGGTTGGATCAAGACACTCAATTAACCCAAGTTGATTCTTAATTTATAGGCCATCCGTCAGAGGTCTCTCATTCAATCACGTCGGCATCAAGTACTGTACTTATCACAAATTTTGTTTACAAAATATTCTACTTTTAACTAAATATGTTCCAAATTTTCTCGAGACAATACATGTATACAAAAGTCATACCGCATCTACGTCCTTATAGGTTCAATGGTGCCAAGTTTGGCCCACAAAGGGGGCAAGTAAAAAAGCAGGCCCAGGTCCAACTAATAATTTCTCCTGATCATATCCTGGAGCTGTTTTGGAGATATAAGATCACACATGATCAGGCAAGATTACATATCCCAAAGCACGATCAGACAGCACGAAAGACTCACCCCGGAACCTAGGAGCACTCGGTATTCTACGTGGACCCATTGTTCTGGAGTCCGTTCTGCTGGTAGATTCATGCATCTCAAAATTTGGCGATCTTGATGCATCGAGATTCATGGTAGAGCCATCCATAGTTCTGGAATCCGTACCATATGACGTGCACTTTTTTTTTCTTTTTTTTTACCGCGTCCCCACACCATACACATGCTAGTATAGCTAATAAAATTAAAAAAAATAGGCTGGCGAAAAGAGTAGGAACATCCGTCTAATCCACCACCCAGAGAAAATCGCAAAATGATGTGCCGCGAAGAAGGCCATCCAGTCAGTTGCAATATTCGCCTCCCGATAAATATGAATGGCTTTAAAAGAGCCACAGCCCCTGCAACCCTCTAGATTTTCTGGAGCAGAAACTACTCGTCTGTCACAGTGCACCACTCTCGAATCTCCTCAATCACAATAGCTAAATTCCTCTCGAGGTGGACACAGTCCGCATCCATAATGTGCCTCGCATGGAAGAAACCTTTCAATGCCGCCCTCAGCTTGGCTCCAATGACCGAGGTGTCATAGATCCGTCGTTCACTGGCCGCCACAAGCCTGGAGTGGTGGTCCGGTAACAAAGCTGTCACGCCCCGAACCCAACACCCGGGTCCGGTACGCAACCGGCCGCATGAGCCCTAGAGCAGTGCCCTAAAGATCATGCAAGGCCTATGTTTAACAAAATTCTAATAAATCCACGATTAATTTAATAATTCAAATAGACAAGTCCGACATATCCAAATAAACAAATTGGTTCAATTACAAGATCCTCAAATGTTCATCGGCATCAAAGAAGAATAAGCAAACTAACTAACTAATGACTCTGGTACTCGCACTCTGCGCCCATCCCATCCAAATCTATGCATCCTGCAACTCTGATAAAGAAAAAGAAGAAAAGGGGGTGAGCTTTACAGCCCAGTAAGAATCCCTACACACCACACCAACACAATAATAATATAAATCTGAAAAACCACGACAAATCGATGCACATATCATGAAGTCATAAACCGGCTATCAAAGCTCAAATAATTGATATAAGTATGTACATCAAACATCAATAAAAGTCCAGCCACACAAGAATGATATAGCATATGATAGCTCATAAACCTGTATTATAGTTTCAATGCCTTTTCTTCAACTTGATCCGGATTAATTATCTTTCCGACTTTGGGTCAAATCTCAGTCACATTTCTCAGCCTCTGGTGGGGCAACCAAATTATCACATTTTCAGCCTGTGGCAGGGCCTGCACATTATAGTTCCACATTTCTAGCCTATGATGGGGCCTACCAAAGTATCACATTTTGAGCCTGTGGCGGGGCATGCACATTATAGTTCCACATTTCTAGCCTGTGAGGGGGCCTGCCAAAGTATCACATTTTCAGCCTGTGGCGGGGCCTGCACATTATAGTTCCACATTTCTAGCCTGTGAGGGGGCCTACAAAAGTATCACATTTTCAGCCTGTGGCGGGGCCTGCACATTATAGTTCCACATTTCTAGCCTGTGAGGGGGCCTACCAAAGTATCACATTTTCAGCCTGTGGCGGGGCCTGCACATTATAGTTCCACATTTCTAGCCTGTGAGGGGGCCTACCAAAGTACCACATTTTTAGCCTGTGACGGGGCCTACCATAATAACAAGATAAACCCAAAGTCCCTTTTCATACAATCCAGTTTACAACCACACATCAATTTTCTTTTTATTTATTTCCGGCTTTAAACTAACCACGGTCACGTTTCCAGCCCGTGACGGGGCAACCAATATCACATGGTTATTTTAGGGCACCACATCCATCAGTCAAATTATGTAGGTGTAGGTTATGCGCATGCATGCATCCATCATAATACCAACCACAAGCGAATACGAACATAATATCAACCACAAGCCAACACGACCAAAATATAATTTAATATAAACTTTTTTTTTTTTTGCTTTGTCTGGATCATAGTATATCAAACATATATATAGTGCAAAATATTTATATCATGTAGGATTGGCGTACAAGGAATCTTACCGAGATTGTAGATTGACTCAAACATGGATCCGAATCACAACCTACACGCTGGGATGCTGAGTCCCCTGATCAAAATCTCCTGGCACCGCCGACTCTTCCTCTACAACATTAATTACAAATCACAAACTAAATCATTTAATATTTAAATATTCTAAACCATAATTCACATCTACTATGGGGTCCATCACCAGGCCCCCAAACATCTCATTCCCTCCAGATCTAGGGCAGTCGGGGTGGCCCGACTCCCACCTTGTACCACCGGCCTACGTCGTCGCCAGCCGTGGCCGCTGCCACGCCGGCGATGATGGCCGGTCCCAGTAAAGAGAACAACATAAAGGGATGATTCCTCTCTCTTCATGGTTGGGAAAACATCTCCCTCCCTCAAATCTTTTTGATCCAAGGACAACAGCCATGGTGGCTGTGCCCTCTCCTTCCCCAACCCGACAACATCACTGGCCGAACCATCGCCGGCCGCCCCTGCTGCAGTCGCCGGCGATGGTGGCCAGCCAAGAGGAAGAGAGAAGAAGAGGTCTCCTCCTCCTTTTTTTTTTTTTTCCTTCTTCTCCTCCTCCTCCTTCTTCTTCTTCTTTTTCTTCCACCAAAAGCCCTCATAGAGTGGCTCGGTCCCCCTCCCACCCGACGGCAACCCAAGCAGCCCACGACTGCCGCTACCGTCGCCGCCGGTGGCCAGTCGCCATCTTCACCGCCGACAAGAGGGAAAGGGGAGAAGGGAGGAGATGGAGTCACGAGGAAAAAGACCTCGGATCCATCACTCCCTTGCTCCAATAACCCTAGAAAATCCCTCTCCGACCCTCACACACACCCGACCAACCCCGCCGCCATGGATCCCGGCCAACCCGGCGGCCGGCGGCGGCCAAAAACCGGAAAGAAGGGGCCGAAACAGGGGTACCCTATTTCGGATCCCTCTCCGACGGTTTCGGCGGCCAAAACCCCTCCAACGCCACCCTAAATCTAGCAAATGACATGCAAGGAGAGGAACCACACTTACCTCGGTCCGACGGGATGTTCCGGCGATCTTTCCGGCAAGAGATGGGTGGAAGAATCCGTGAGCAATCCGGATTACAAATCACCGAAGAAAAGAGGAGGGCTTCCCCGCAGCCGCCCGGATCTCGGGTCTCCGGCGCTCGGTCTCCTCCGGCGAGTCACCTCTCCAATGCCGCCGCCGCCGTCGTCGCCCCTTGCCCCCCTCCCTTCGTTCACCACGATCATGCCTAGGGCACGATCGTGATAAGGGGATGGGCCCGGTCTTTTCGGGCCGGCCCGTCCCCCTTTCCTTTTTTTTTTCTTTTTTTTTTCCAGGGTATTACATACTCTCCCCCTTAAAAAAAAATTTCGTCCTCGAAATTAACTTACTTAAAGCCTCAAACTTTAAAAATATGCATCCGTTATATCATCCCTGAGATCTCAAATAGTCTCCCTCTCGGAGTACCTACTCACAAGATTTTGACATACAAAAATCACAGCATCTCAAAACTTGATCCTTTCTATTTATCACATGTAGTAAGTTCTTTTGATCTCCTTCAAAAAAATTCCAAACTCCCAACCTTGGATTAAAATGCCATAATTATATCCCAAAGAAATTAATTTCTCTTGATTCTACATAGAGATCATAATCGGCTAAACATAAATAAGAGAAGGCTTTAGCATCAAATGCTCTTCATAATCTATAATCCTCCTTCTTCTCTTAACTTCGCTCATGATTTAATGATCAACCTTTGTTTTAGGAAAACCTCAAACCTTTTCAAATTGGTAGATTAACAATGTCGGAGCTAGGAGTAGGAGATTCATGTTAAAACATTCCAAGTCTAAAACCAACCAAGGAATCATCAACCGTTAACACTAAATTTAAGATGCCCAAGTTTCTTCCAAAGGTTGTCAACAAAAGAAGAACCCATTGGTGAAAGTTACATACCTACCTCTAGATCATCCATAGAATCAACACCATTCTCCTCTACTAGAAACTAACTCAAGTGTTCCATCATAATACCTTTTACATCAAATATTAATGTCCTTAACCAATTTCAAAATAACTCAAACCACCACACTTCCGCTGTGCACTCTGATTTAATCCATTAAATACTCTAAGGTCTCTAAATGATTTATGACCAAAATATTACTTTGCACTAGGAATAAGAAAATCCAGATTTCAAAACTTTAATTGAAATTTATGTAGAAGATACTAACCATAACTAACCCTCAAGCCATTAATCAAGTTTAAGGTCACTACATGATCTCCACAACTTAGAATCCAAAATATCCAGATTTAATTAACTCTGGATTTCTTAGCAATTCAATTACATAATTTAGATTAACCTTCCTTCCAAAAGAATTTACTTCAAATTCAATGGGTTAAAAATCATTGAGCCAATATCACTATGATTAGAAATTAACTCTATCAACCTTCAAATCTTTCTTCACCAAGATTCTTAATATTTATGATCAATGCTACATATGATAACTCACATAAGCATCTCAAAATCTAAATCTCTACTCAATGGCAAAGATTCCTGGTTAGATCATAAATCTACACTTTAGTTCAAGTTAACACATCCAATAGTCTCCAACAATTATAAGAAAAATTCAGTAGCCCAATCCAAATATATGAATTCAATAATTAGAATTTCCCCATCAATATGCCAACTCAATAGCCTCAAAATAAAATCAAATATATCAATAGGAAATAGACCTATTTGTAATATCCAAACATGCTAATACCACATACAGATTCACATACATATTCAACTTCGAAGAACATTCCTTTCAATATTATGAAATCTTCTTAGCTCACTCCAATACTATGGAAGATCTACGTACAAATCCCACTCTAATAATTAGCAGCAAAACCAAAAGTACGATCATATCATAACCCATATCAAGTTTGAACTTTCAGGTCATTTAAATAATATCTGAATATGGTATAACCGATATGCCATTGTTGACCTTCGTACAGTTATCTTAGGTCAAACCTCTTTTTTTTTATCATGATCAAAGACAATTTATACTTTCCTTCCACACTCATCGAAAACCAAACCCGATGCATACATTTTATCACTATGCCCAGTGATCTTACACCCTAAGCACCGAATTTAATTGTCACGTCCCAAATGATCATAACCTTAAGCTATGATATTTTTCTGTCACAATCCCTAATGATCTTAAACGTCAAACTCTAATGCCATTAAGGCTACAGTCCCTAGTGGTCTTAAACCGTAGATTATAATATCATTCCTGTTACAATCTCAGGTGATTATAAACCAAGGCTCTGATAGTTTTTCTATCATAATTCCCCACTCACACTCACCTGAACCTAAACCTCAGGATATCTTAACCTTAAGCTCTGATACCACTCTGTCACGCCCCGAACCCAACACCCGGGTCCGGTACGCGACCGGCCGCATGAGCCCTAGAGCAGTGCCCTAAAGATCATGCAAGGCCTATGTTTAACAAAATTCCAATAAATCCACGATTAATTTAATAATTCAAATAGACAAGTCCGACATATCCAAATAAACAAATTGGTTCAATTACAAGATCCTCAAATGTTCATCGGCATCAAAGAAGAATAAGCAAACTAACTAACTAATGACTCTGGTACTCGCACTCTGCGCCCATCCCATCCAAATCTATGCATCCTGCAACTCTGATAAAGAAAAAGAAGAAAAAGGGGTGAGCTTTACAGCCCAGTAAGAATCCCTACACACCACACCAACACAATAATAATATAAATCTGAAAAACCACGACAAATCGATGCACATATCATGAAGTCATAAACCGGCTATCAAAGCTCAAATAATTGATATAAGTATGTACATCAAACATCAATAAAAGTCCAGCCACACAAGAATGATATAGCATATGATAGCTCATAAACCTGTATTATAGTTTCAATGCCTTTTCTTCAACTTGATCCGGATTAATTATCTTTCCGACTTTGGGTCAAATCTCAGTCACATTTCTCAGCCTGTGGTGGGGCAACCAAATTATCACATTTTCAGCCTGTGGCAGGGCCTGCACATTATAGTTCCACATTTCTAGCCTGTGATGGGGCCTACCAAAGTATCACATTTTGAGCCTGTGGCGGGGCATGCACATTATAGTTCCACATTTCTAGCCTGTGAGGGGGCCTGCCAAAGTATCACATTTTCAGCCTGTGGCGGGGCCTGCACATTATAGTTCCACATTTCTAGCCTGTGAGGGAGCCTACCAAAGTATCACATTTTCAGCCTGTGGCGGGGCCTGCACATTATAGTTCCACATTTCTAGCCTGTGAGGGGGCCTACCAAAGTATTATATTTTCAGCCTGTGGCGGGGCCTGCACATTATAGTTCCACATTTCTAGCCTGTGAGGGGGCCTACCAAAGTACCACATTTTTAGCCTGTGACGGGGCCTACCATAATAACAAGATAAACCCAAAGTCCCTTTTCATACAATCCAGTTTACATCCACACATCAATTTTCTTTTTATTTATTTCCGGCTTTAAACTAACCACAGTCACGTTTCCAGCCCGTGACGGGGCAACCAATATCACATGGTTATTTTAGGGCACCACATCCATCAGTCAAATTATGTAGGTGTAGGTTATGTGCATGCATGCATCCATCATAATACCAACCACAAGCGAATACGAACATAATATCAACCACAAGCCAACACGACCAAAATATAATTTAATATAAACTATTTTTTTTTTTTTGCTTTGTCTGGATCATAGTATATCAAACATATATATAGTGCAAAATATTTATATCATGTCGGATTGGCGTACAAGGAATCTTTCCGAGATTGTAGATTGACTCAAACATGGATCCGAATCACAACCTACACGCTGGGATGCTGAGTCCCCTGATCAAAATCTCCTGGCACCGCCGACTCTTCCTCTACAACATTAATTACAAATCACAAACTAAATCATTTAATATTTAAATATTCTAAACCATAATTCACATCTACTATGGGGTCCATCACCAGGCCCCCAAACATCTCAATCCCTCCAGATCTAGGGCAGTCGGGGTGGCCCGACTCCCACCTTGTACCACCGGCCTACGTCGTCGCCAGCCGTGGCCGCTGCCACGCCGGCGATGATGGCCGGTCCCAGTAAAGAGAACAACATAAAGGGATGATTCCTCTCTCTTCATGGTTGGAAAAACATCTCCCTCCCTCAAATCTTTTTGATCCAAGGACAACAGCCATGATGGCTGTGCCCTCTCCTTCCCCAACCCGACAACATCACTGGCCGAACCATTGCCGGCCGCCCCTGCTGCAGTCGCCGGCGATGGTGGCCAACCAAGAGGAAGAGAGAAGAAGAGGTCTCCTCCTCCTTTTTTTTTCTTTTTTTTTTCTTCTTCTCCTCCTCCTCCTTCTTCTTCTTCTTCTTCTTCTTTTTCTTCCACCGAAAGCCCTCATAGAGTGGCTCGGTCCCCCTCCCACCCGACGGCAACCCAAGCAGCCCACGACTGCCGCTACCGTCGCCGCCGGTGGCCAGTCGCCATCTTCACCGCCGACAAGAGGGAAAGGGGAGAAGGGAGGAGATGGAGTCACGAGGAAAAAGACCTCGGATCCATCACTCCCTTGCTCCAATAACCCTAGAAAATCCCTCTCCGACCCTCACACACACCCGACCAACCCCGCCGCCATGGATCCCGGCCAACCCGGCGGCCGGCGGCAGCCAAAAACCGAAAAGAAGGGGCCGAAACAGGGGTACCCTGTTTCGGATCCCTCTCCGACGGTTTCGGCGGCCAAAACCCCTCCAACGCCACCCTAAATCTAGCAAATGACATGCAAGGAGAGGAACCACACTTACCTCGGTCCGACGGGATGTTCCGGCGATCTTTCCGGCAAGAGATGGGTGGAAGAATCCGTGAGCAATCCGGATTACAAATCACCGAAGAAAAGAGGAGGGCTTCCCCACAGCCGCCCGGATCTCGGGTCTCCGGCGCTCGGTCTCCTCCGGGGAGTCACCTCTCCAATGCCGCCGCCGCCGTCGTCGCCCCTTGCCCCCCTCCCTTCGTTCACCACGATCATGCCTAGGGCACGATCGTGATAAGGGGATGGGCCCGGTCTTTTTCAGGGTATTACAAAAGCGCCCCCCCCCCCCCCCCCCCCCCCCCCACACACACACACACACACACACACACACACACACACCACCACTCTTTTCGCAAGGCATGATTTATATATTGCGAGCACCGTCTCAGACCATCGAAATCTTCTGATCCTAATCCACGCCCGTAGTCTCGCACGAATGATCCATAAAATCTATGATCGAACCAGAGAGCGGCCCAGTAAGATTAGTATGTGAAGGACCATTATTAAGCCACGGGCCAGATTCACTTTACATAGCCACAACATCAAATGGGCCAACCTGAGACCCAAAATTTAAACTTCCCAAAAACAAAACAAAAAAATGAACAGAATTTCGTGGAATTGATAAAAGAGATGGGATATAAGAAAATGGTTCACATTTTGTGCCCATGGATGTAAGATTACAAGGACCTGATTATATATATATATATATATATATATATATATATATATATAGTAGCTCTATAAAAATTAAAGTTAATATAGGATTTCTATCATCCAATTCAAAAAATTGCAACACTAAGAAAATTATACCAGGTGCGGCTTGAGCCTAACCTATATGTACATGCATGCATGCATCCTAAAGTCCGATTTTGCAAATGACCCAATCAATCCAAATTCACTTGCTCTTGCCAAAGAATAGAAATAAAGGCTTGGCTCCTCCTCTCATAATAAAATCTAAATCACATGTATATATCGTAAATCTATATTCCTTCTTTAACATTAAAGTATATGCTTTTGAATAACTGGAAACTATCATATAGTCCATTTAGTTTTCATCTGATCCCTTAATTCTTTTTAATCCAATCTTTCAAACGATCTAGCCAACCTAAATTCTTCTTCTTATAACAAAATATTTATCTGTGGTCACTAGAGATGATTGCTAAAGAATCAAGAGTTGGATTGGGCGATACCATTCATGATATCTGCCTCTATAACATCAAACTAAGACATGAAAAATATAAAAACGGGATGGACTCCAAGCCATTAGATCATGCAGGTATTAGTAGAAATGGACAAGCTATTCTAGTATCCTATACAGGCCTTATTTCATATTATTCAGGTGTCGATGAGCATATGGAGTTAGAAGTTTTAGGTATAAATATTGGTCCAATCCCAGCCCATATGCATCTCTAGCTTTGAGGAACTCAAAAACTTACACATTTTAAAGTGTATTTAAAACCCATAAGATTCAAGCAAGGTCCACGATTTCACCTGGCTAGAATTAATTTTTACGGTGGTTCCGGTAAATGGAAATTTATATAATTCACATAAATGCATGCATGGAACCATATCCATAGAATCCATTTGGACCGACTCCTTGTCTTGATGAAAGATGGTAGACCCAACACCACTTCATCTACGAATATTTCTCCGTCAGATTTCATAGTGTCGAAATTCTTGTAGAACTTGCTCCTGTTCTTGTCTTTTAGGTTTTCTTGTAGAAGTAGCTGGGGTGAAGAGGCCAGATAAATCTCTTGGATCAGCGTACTCATACATCTCTATTGCATAGAAAATCAAGCAAAAACATATCTTAATCGAAGGTGTTGGATTCATGTGTAATCTGTACTGCTCTACAAGCGTACCTGCAGCCCATGCAGCAAAAACAATTGGTTGATGATGGAGTTCCTATGGCAATTTCTACTTTTAAATCCATTATAATTTTTAAGCTAGATGTGTTTTAAATTTTCCCTAGACTATATGTTACCGAGTATGACTCTACGATCTTCCTGTTCAGTTTTTTAATATTTTATTTTTTTGACTTCTACAGGTATATCTATTTTTGTTTAATTTAATGCATCCGGTTTATCAAGAAAAGCTCAAGCTTTTGGTGACGTAGCTGGGTGATAAAGAAGCTAAGAACGGCTTGTGAAACTTCCTCCAAAAGGATTGGCATGTAAAAGCAAAAAAACAGAAGAGCAGGGCCAAAATGAATGATTTATTCTACTTGCTTTCCATCTTCCGTCGTTCAGCCAACGCAAATTACCAAAGCTGCAGTCACTCGTCTAATCCCTTCCACGCGAGGTTTCAGTGTTTTTAGAACTCTTCGATCGGAAAACAATAACAAAATATTTGCCGATACGATCAATTAAGCTCCAAGAAAGATTCCAAGTATTTGCAGCGCTACTGCCCTCCTCCTCCAATCGTCCTTTCATCAAAACCAATAGGTTTAAGCTTTCATAGCTATCTGGAGATTGGTTTATATATTTCTTTATTGCGTAGTTGGGTGTTAGTCCATGATAATGCTGGATGAGGAGCAACTAAAGTACATCATATGAGTTGGTGCTTGTCGGCTTTCTAGAAGGGTCAAACCTCAAACCAGCTTAGATTTTGTTAGATGTATTTATACTAGATATGCTTGATTGATTCGTCTTGTTTAAAAAAGTATACAAAAAACCTAACCAGCGAGAAAAAACCAAGGGCGGAAGGAGGCGCATTGATTACTGCCCTTTCAAACATATCTATCATTCGAACCTTCCAAGAGTTAATACATTGAAAATTCGTGACCGAGATGCCAAATGCCAGATTAATATAAATCTATCTCCATGCATCCGGTCCACTTGTCAAGTGGCTCCTGGTGGCAGGTCGTGCCTCTCTTTAGCCAACCAAAGGTATAAATCCACTGGAAAAACTTTGCAACAGATGTCGAGCAAGAGAGCTAAGGCTGCGTCAAAAAAAGCCCAGCTTCTTGCGTGCCTTCGAGGCCATTTCCCCACACGAACGTTCCCCGAAGGGGAAGGTGGGTGGGTTTCATGTTCTTTATTGCAGCCGGCAACTCGTGGCATCACTGATCTTATCGCAGGCTTCGACTTTGACCGAGGCTTGTAGCTCAACGGGCAGAGCGACATGGGACGAAGTCAAAGTTTGCTATGAGAGTCCTATTTTTCACAGACGTGGAATGGTAGCCAAGACTATTTCAACCTATATATTATTGTATTCTCTAATTTCAGAATGAGATACTAATTTTGTTGTTAATTCTTATTATCCGTTACTTATATATGATTCAGGCAATCCAACAAGCAGGTAGGATGCATAGGATTTTGGCCATTAATTAACAGAATTGTCAACTGGCTAGCTGACAAGTATTCTCCACCTTGAGTCGGCCTTTGCGGAGCTCAATTGCAGCTGTTTCCGTCCACACGGGTGGCTCTTCTGGTCTGAAACAGACTTGCAGCCATACCAATCCCTTAATAAAAGAGCATTGATGCTTCTCTCATCGTCTTCGTCCTGTTGGTTGGTTTTGGGTAGATGGCCCGATAAACCTAACGACGGAGACCACCAGGGATACGGAACAGTGAAAACCGTACGGTCTCCTGGGTTCAAATAGTTCTCCATCAACTTGAATATCATCCTCCACCTTTGGAGTTTATATATCTCTCTGTTTGTGTAAATAAAACAATCACGGTTTCGGCCCATCTCATTCAAGATGGCTCTAAATACCACTTGCATAAAAAAAAATCTGGATCTTGAATTTCTATTACATGCTCCTTCCCTTCAATAAGTCTTCTCATGCAAATACGTACTTATTTCTATTTCATGCTACTCACGAACCAGGTTATTATTATGCGAGTAACATTATTGAGTGAGAAGACCAAGAAATCATGCAACCTCCCATGATCCATACTGTGCTAATTAGAACAGGACCAAGTCATATGGACCGAGTTCTATCACATGTTCCGAACTTGCAGGCATGGAGAAATAATTTTGTGGGATAATTTCAAACTTGGAGCAACTACCAAATTTAATTATGTAGTAATCATACCTAGTCGACCAAACTATATATAAACAATAAGCTGGTAGACTATATACGAGCAATTAAACCAACCAAGAACGGCGGGTCATGGCAATTGATTTCACCAGCAAAAACTCCAAACCATGATTCACCACAACACTCTTGACGTCCTGATATGAAATGCATAACCCTATCATCATGTATCTGTGCATAAATTGAGAAAGTTTTCCAGTATGACTTCCTTGTCTTTTATGTGTCTTCCTCTCATATATCTCGATAGGCTCTTATTCAAGTCCTTGGAGACTCCACATTTTTTCCCACTTTTTCTCTGTGGCGACCATGGGCCAAACCCCCCCCTCGTATTGTTGTTACAGAAGGGAAAAAAAGCCAAAAAAGTTGGAAGAGAGGCACGTCGCTAAAAGCACTCTTGGTATGCCTGCTGATATTCCTCTTGTTAAAATCTGTATACGAGAAGGACCACAACATGGCAAGTAGCAAGAGACCGACCACTAAAATCTACTTTGCACCAAAAAATAGAAAGGGACCCTTGCATGCGTATTGCCAATAAAAGTGTGCGCGACAAGCGTCGCACTCACTTTTTTCATAGAAAAACTATGCCTTGCTTTTGCCCCACCTGTTGCAGTATAAATGCATGATAACAAGACTTCTACAACATATATGATAATAGAAGGAACCAATTCCCGAGAAATTATACACTACATTTGTTATACCAGTGCACCTCGCGCACAATATATAGTGTAGGATATAATTTCTCCTAATTATCACACGTAGGAGGATCTCAACTTCCTCATCTGTGCTTCCATAATTCATCCTATCTCCCCTTATGATCGACTGGAGCCCATGGTATTGCTAGGGTTCTAGCGGGGTAAGCATTGGCTGCGCAATTTTTGATTGTTTGAGCAAGCAAGAGCCACTTGCATGGATGAATTAAAAATTTTAAAAAAATTAAAAAAATAACTACATGGAGCCTGTGGGAGCATCTGACACGTGTTGAGATAGTGAGCTCACGTGCAGTCAGACTAAACTTTGTCTAACGGAAAGAAATGCCCCCACATAAAAAAAGAAAAGAAAAAAGAGGGGACACGGAAGAAAAATAAAAGGAAAAAGGATTTCTTCTTTGTTAGAGAAGAAGTCGGAATCTCTTTCCCGCTCGAAGTGGGGCGCGGTCTCCTCCACGAAAGGGACCCAATGTCCTCCGCGCCTTCTGCGAACTCTCCTTTGACCGCCCTTTGTTTTGTTCTTATTCCGTTAAACCCTTCGCATAAAGAAGATGCTTGGAAGCATAGAAAGAATTATATAATTATTAAAAAAAATACTTATTCAAAAATTTTGGGTTATTTACTTCTTGAAATCTTGCCTTGCTTGAGCCCAATCCACTTAAAAAACTAAATAATTCGTTAGAACCTGATGTGAAACAAAAGGAAATAAATAGGAAAATAGCATTAGAAGAGTGCCCAATATTAGAATAATTTCAAAATATGGACTTCCATTGGTTAAGTATTTTTGTTTTATAAAATTAGTTAGACGTATGGTGGTTAAGCCCAATATGACGTGGATGTATGATAATTTTATTTTATAGACTTTTGGTACATAGAATTGAGTTCTATTTATGGTGGTAATTTTTGTTTGTAAACTAGAAAATTCACTTAAGAAAGAAAAGATTCATCCATTATTATTCTAAATGGTGCCATAAAAGAATTTGACTGAAATACTTTTATTCCAGTCATCTAAAAGTTTCAGATTCGACGGCGATGCAAGTCGCTAGAATTGGTGCGGTGCATCAAAGGAAGGAACTTTCGGTGTGAGTGCCCCAGGCCCCATGGCATTTAACTATGCCCAGGGCCATTCTTCCGGTAAGAAGAGACGGACGACTTGTTTAAGGCGGCGGAGACCGTGTGCACATTTCAACGCGTCGTCGCCCAGGTTTACCCACCCCCGGACGCGGCTCGGCCAACTCGATCGAGTATCGTATTCGGGTTCCCTAACGCCGTCAGTTTCCCGAACCGACCGACGAGCCCACCACCGCTCACGGAGCACGCGCACGCGGTTCCGCCGTTGAGGCTTCGTCAAGCCCCTTATAATCCCCACCACCCCCTCCCGCTTCCCCCCCCAAACTTCTCCTCTTCTCCTCCGCCCCTTTCTAGGGTTTCCATTTCGCCCTCCATCCGGATGGTTTGATTGGTGCGTGGAGGAGGGAAGGAATTATCTTTATCTTCTTCATCTTTCGATTTTTCTGTCTTTGAAATTTGAGGGGATTTCTATTTGGAGATCGGATTCTTGTCGTAATTGAAGGGATTTGGTTAGTTTCCTTGTCGAAATCAGAGGAAAGATCGGATTTTTGCGGCCTCGAAGATCCAGCGAGGATTTGGAAGGAAAGGTCGAATCGATCTGTTTCTGGGCCTTTGTTTTCCTCGATAATTGTCTTCAGTCTTCCTCTTCTGCGGCTATGGACACGGCCTCGCCCTACTGGTGCTACCGCTGCAGCCGCTTCGTCAGGGTCTGGCCGCACGACGCCGTCGTCTGCCCCCACTGCGACGGCGGATTCCTCGAGGAGGTGGAGACCCCTCCGCGTTTCCCCACCGCCGGCGGCGAGTCTCGCAGGCGACGCTCCCCTGTCGCGGCGAGGTATATGGCGAACGATGATGGCGCCGCGCCCCCCTACCACCAGCACGCCGACCTTCGGTTCCGCCGCCACCGTCGCACCTCCGCGGGCGACCGCTCCCGCTTCAACCCGGTCATCGTCCTCCGCGGCCCGTCCGCAGGTGGCGGCGGGGATGCCGACCGCGCCCCTGCTGCCAGCTTCGAGTTCTACTACGACGACGGGGCGGGATCCGGCCTCCGGCCCTTGCCCGAAAGCGTGTCGGATTTCTTGATGGGCTCGGGCTTCGAGCGGCTCCTGGAGCAGCTCACCCAAATCGACATCCGCGGTATTGATGGCGGCCGGGCGTGCGAGCACCCGCCCGCATCGAAGGCTGCCATCGAGTCGATGCCCACCATCGAGATCGCCGCCGGCCATGTCAAGATGGACGCCCACTGCGCCGTCTGCAAGGAACCGTTCGAGCTCGGTACCGAGGCTCGGGAGATGCCGTGCAAACATATATACCATCAAGATTGCATCTTGCCATGGCTTTCGCTCCGGAACTCTTGCCCTGTGTGCCGCCATGAGGTGCCCGCAGATGTCCGTGGAAGGGGTGCGGCGGAGACGGACGGTGATGAACAGGCTCCCATGGGTGGGAACGCGGAGGATTTGGTCGGCCTCACGATATGGAGGCTGCCGGGAGGTGGGTTTGCAATCGGGAGGTTCTCAGGGGGGAGAATAGCCGGGGAGCGGGAGCTTCCGGGAGTTTACACGGAGATGGACGGTGGATTCACCACCGGTGGTGCACCCAGAAGGATCTCATGGACCTCTAGAGGGAGTCCGTCGAGGGAGAGAAGAGGAATTGGTCGCGTATTTCGCAATTTCATCTCATTTTTTGGGCGCTTCCGCTCATCTTCGTCCGCTTCTTCAAGATCGAGTTCAGATTCTGGTTCCACTGTTTCACCGAGGCGCCTCAGACATTTGGCCTTCGATAGGAGTTCACGAAGGCGCAGCTCGAGTTGGGCAATGGAAGATGGGAATATTAGAGCAATTACAAGATGGTGACAAAGGAAAAAGTCGAAGAAAATTTGCCTCCTTTGTCTAATTTCAAGTTACAATAGTTGTAGCTATCCGTTTTTTCTTTCATGTAAGAGGAGGAAAATAGGATCATAACAGATGGAGATCATTGTTTTTTTCCTCCATAATTCCGTTGTAAGTAGAAGATATTCGGGAAATTTTTTTTGCAGTTTCTTGCTAGTTGTGATCTCTTTTGCCGCTGGGGATTAAGCAGCTGTAGTTTTTGAGCTGGACTTTGTAATATTAGGAAGGTACATGCTCTGTGAATAATATAAGATTCATCATTTATATTTAAGCTGTGCATTTATTTCTGATGCTTTTGTTAGCATTATGTTCCTCCTTTTTTTTTTTTTGTCATGCTATACTGCTTTTGTATGATCTCCATTTTTCTTTCATTGTGCACTGCAATAAAGTTAAACCTCGCTTGCTCTTGGTGGATCGAGAACTTTATGGCTACAGACTCCCAGGCTTCCCATTTCAAGTTTTCTTCAACGGTGTTACTGGATTTTGGTTAATGATGACTTACGCACAGTCATGTACAGCAGTGAGATAGGTATGTGGTTCGAGCATTCTTGAAGATCTATGTGCTTTGTAGTTAGAATGCATACTCTTTGTGGATAACAAATGTGGTGATTTGATTAAAAACTTGCTTTATTTAGGTCTACTAAAGGGTTGCGATGTTTGAATCTTACTCATAAGAGAAGTTGATTATGTGACTTTTCAAATATGCATTAATAATTTGACATTGAGGTTGCATCAATTGCAGTGTCTAATATATGCAAACCAGTAATAGTAGAGATATTGTGTACATTCTTTGATATGATCGGTATATGGATTGATGCTCTGTTGACTTCCTTGGTGTCTAATACTCCTATTTGGAGAGCACTGTAGGACACTTGCATTCATTTATTGCTGTTTGCTTCTTACAAATCATTAATTTGTTAAATAATGTAAGAAATGTTGTTGTCCCATCTGAGTTGATCTTTGTTATTTCTATCTTGCTGTTTACTGGGATGTCCTATCTAAGAGCGTGACCTGTTTTCCAGATCCTTCTGAATCCATGGTCTTTTATTTCTAAATCAGCTTGGTATCTTTTTTTTCTTTTGAGAGAGAGTAATTTCATTTGCAAATGTGTCTGCTGGCATAGTCCTTTCTGCTGTACAAAAATATTAATCACATTGATCTGATGCTAACATAGTAGTCATTTGAGAAGTCCAACTTTCCCTGGTGATTTTATGCTAATACAACTCTCGATTACATATTGTGTTTCAGATTCTCTAGGTTCTTCTTAACATGTTGACAATAGCTTTTCTTCTCGTTCGAGATATGACATTGACTTGCCTTTGAAGATTTTCTCTGTTATGGATAATCGTCATATGCTATATTATTGCCTCATGTTTCTATAGTAACTAGCAAATTCGCATCTTGCACCTAATGGATCGCACTGTTATATATTTTTTCATTGCTGGGTCTTGGTTGATGGTTTCTTTGCATTCATATCATCTGGATAGAACCCCAAATAGCTTCAGGCTGCTGCAACGGTGTTTCTTTTGTTAAGAGTGGTTGACCTGCACCAATGTGAGGCATTCTCTGTGAAGGCCTTGTTTTTCTCCTTTTTGTGGGACCTTTTATGATTGTTCCTGTAGCTCTTCTTGTATGCTTAGGCTGGCAATGGGTGATAGATGGTGCTTCGCCTTCCTAAAAACTGTGTTCATTGTTTTTGTCTTCATTTAATTATTAAGGGATATGATTGATTCAATTTTTATTAAAATTTGTCTGCTATCTGGCCTCCAGCTCACTTGGTTGGCATGTGGTGTTGTAGCATATTGTTCTTTCTTGTCAATAGTATTAGATATTTCTATTGTATGCTGTTATGATGCATCCGACTTAAGCATAATTAAGACTTGAATCCTCACTTCGATCTTAGAAATTACTTTCACAGATCTATTGCCTGCATAGTTATTTCTCCCCTGCATGGGCTACCAAGTCTTTGTTGAGTTTTATTATTAAGTTCATTTCCTGAAACACTTCTATTGAATAGTTTGAATCTTATACTAGCTATACGATTTTATGGTCAATTGGCCTGAAACTGAAATATTATGCTGGCCTGAGAGTTCCAATGCTGGTGCTGTATATATGCTGCATCAAAAAGTTTCATCCTGATAACATAGGGCAGCCAGACTAGTGGTAATCACTGGTTTCTCCCCTTTTACAGTACTTTTCCTGCCTTTGAAATTTCAAGAAATAACATTTATCTGAACGTCAGATTCCCAGTTTTAGGTTTGTTTAACCAGGGGCAAAAGTAGATTTTCTCCTTGCAATGTTCCAAAAGTTGGGTTAAGCAGAATTGACACTAGAAACAGTGAATGAAACGAATTCAATTTAGTACAGTTGCACAGTGAGAGAGAGGGGCAAAGTAACTGCAGAAACAAATTAGAAGCATGGCAGCTTGAGACATTATATATGTTCTCGCAAGGTGGAAATGTCATCCTAGGTGAAGTTGGTAAAATAATTGGTTCTTTATGATTTCAAAAGTAACTATTTCTTGGGGCTTGAACTTTTGTCCCTTGATTTGTCCCTAGGCCTTGCAATAGTGGATCTGCTCTTAGAAAAGCTAGTAAAGGTCAAAGCATATAATGAACAGAACCACAAGATTCTGAGCTAGGGGACTGAAACTGTACCAAAGCGTAAGATGCCATTGTTCTATCCTCTCTCACACAAATGCCTGCATTAATTGGATCGCTCACGCTAAGATGTTCTTTCCTTGTATGTTTAAATTATCTTGATATTGTCTATGGTGGCTTGTGTGCAACCGGGTCAAAAAATTCATAGGATCTCTCTCTCTCAACCTCACCTTTTAATTATGTTGCTGATGGTATCTTTATTCTTTCCAAATAGTTTAGAACTTAGAACATATGTTAGTTTTCAGTATCTTAAGGTTCATTTTATTCTTCTTATGTCGAGAGGGCTAGAGCGTATTATTGCATGTCAGTGTGTGGTCCACATTCTAATGGTTCTCTACGGAACTTACATTAATCCTGATGGAAGATGATCCATGGCCTTTAAGGTGGAAGGCGAGCTGTGGTGGTGATTTTTATCCGACTAGAGATGAAGGGAAGTCTATTTTTCATGAGAATTGATCCCGTCTCCTTCAATGTGAGAGAACCACACTCCCCTGTGGACCCAAAGGCCATCCATTCACTTCCCCTAAAACCTCTGCCATTTTAAATTTCAAATGCTGTTGTTTGTTGGCTTCTCTTTTTCTTCTGTATATGAGACTGCAAATTTCCTTTTCCTTTTACCTCTTTTAATGGGAGAAGTCTCCAACCCTTGGATGCAGGTCATGGCAAGTCATTGTCTTAGTTGAGATCCAGTCTGCAGATGAAATTGGAACCCGATATCAGAGGTGGATGAATGGAGCAAACCAGCAGAATTCAAGGACCTATGCTTCAGAAGATGGACGGCTTTCAAACAATGTGTTGTTGACAAAACAGCTTATGAATCTATCATGCTGATGGGCTGACCCCCTTGAGCTCCAGAGCCTTTTAAATTTCCTGATCCTCTAATGCACCATTGACTGTTCCTTCAATATTTTGCATGCATCAAGCACGCAAAACAGAAGGCCCTGCAAGGGTCATGAATTCAATTCTCTTTGATGCTGATCATGCCTAGCTGCAGCTGCTGTCTCAAAACTCCAAGGTATGAGCGTTGAGGCTTTGGTGATAAATGATATGCCTCAAAGCCTCAAAGGTGCCAAACCAATGCATTAAAAGGAGAAAAACTGGGGTGGCCCTTTTCTTTTCTTTTTTTCTTTTTAGAAATAGGATGGACTTTGAGCTGTCGGATCATGTTAATATTAGTTTCTAGTGCAAAATGAAACATCCTATCCTGGTAATGTAAAGGAATTTATAACTTTCCATATTCATGTATCACTTCTTGCAATATTTATATTTACATGTTAATCCTTGTACTATTTTTTGCTGTACAGATTAATCCTTTTACCTGTGCTCCTTAATCAAACCATGGTCATGTGTTATAACTACAACTGGAAAATGCTAAAAAAAAACATTGAAGAGGGTTGAAGTGAAAATAAAGGGGGGATTTATGAAAGTCTGAGGCAAATCTAAGGAAAACCCATGCCAAATGTCCCCATCAGATGTCGGGGCCCGCTCCATCCGCACCTATCGGACAGAGACCTGCCAACCTCCGAGCCATGAAGCGCTTACGTGTTCTTATCCTCTCCTTGAGGCCCCAATTTAACCTTCTTCCGCCGCACCGACGAAAGATATCTTTAATACCCATACGACTCCAATCTCGCACGAGCTTCTTCAATCCCACCCTCGAAATGGCTTCTGCGGCCCCACTCTCACCCCCGTCGATCGCCTCCGCTCGACCACAAGCCACCGCCGGTACGGCGTCCCAGCGACCGGCGCTCGTGCGACTCCCTTCACCGGGGCGGAGATCGTCTTCCAGGGTGGTGGCTGTTTCGGCGGTAGGGGAGGTGTCGGCGGAAGGCAACACGTATTTGATCACCGGTGCGGTCGCGGTGGCGCTCCTCGGCACCGCCTTCCCGATCCTCTTCTCTCGCAGGGACATGTAAAGTTACTCTCCTACCCTCCCCCTCTCCGGCCTCCTTTCTTCTGCTTGGAGGTTATTATGGTCATTGCGACAAAGTTGTTCGCTTTTAGTCAGCCTATGATTTGGGTCGAGCTAGACCACTGTGTTAGTATAATAACCTGTCAGGTTTAGGTCTCACCTAGTCTGGCCTCAGGTCTGAGTCGGATTCGGCCTGAGGGGTTTGGAAATCTATGAAATCCTAAACATGAATCCAATTCAGATTAAGTTCTTGCAACTCAGAGCAGCTGGATCTTAATTGCATTTGGAGACTCCTTTTTTTTAAGGAAATTCCATGACGCTCTTAACACATCCTGTTTTCTTGGTTTACATATGTTTACCTTACGCAATCCATAAGCAACCTAATGTAGATGTTGATTTACGAAACTAGGCCAAATTTGGTGATTGACACACAATTGTTGTGGCTTGGATGATTCAGATGTCCAGAGTGTGATGGGGCAGGATTTATCAGGCAATCAGGTGCGACATTGAGGGCAAATGCAGCCAGAAAAGACCAATCTCAAATTGTCTGTGCTCGTTGCAATGGGCTTGGAAAATTAGGACAAATAGATAAGTAAGACAAGTGTATTTTGAGCAAAACAAGACATATATAACTATATGGATTATTTAGAAGTTCTTGGTCATATCTCTCCTTCAAGAATGCATTCCTATTCCGACCAGCGGTTTATATTTGTCCATTTGGGTGTGCCTACTCTTATGTATTCTCTTGTCACAAATTATACCTCTATTCTTGTAAACTATAACTTTTCTCTGTTCTTCAATCAAAGAAGAAGCTAACCATAACGTGGCAGCATTGTAACGTCAATCACCATGAAAGTACAGCACTGGAACTTTCAGGGGTAAGGCTTCAAAACCTCCAGTATATTGAGGGAGAAGTTGATTCGGTTGGTCTTTTACATGGAAAATGCTTTGTGACACTTGCTAATACGTAAAAATATTTTCTTTAGTCTACTTGTTACTAACTTCATAACTCCAAATTTAGTCTTCTTTTGTATCCCTCCGGTTTTTGCGAGTCGCGCAGATCCTCTCATGCCATATGTCAAGAGTAAATTTTTGTGAGCATAACATAGGCACTTTTTACACGATAGTATAAAGAAGATCAAATAGAAAATATTTAATATATATTCAGTTGCCAAAAAGAATTTGTTAGTAAATTTATTTCTCAAAAATCTAGATTTTCTTTTATTTATTTTTTTAAAATAATAAATTTTAAAAAATTATAACTAGAGATATAAAAATCTTTTTGTTTTACAGAAAAAGTGTCGGTCTTCATTTTCATTAGATTTCATTACAACCGAAGATATTATTAGTTGACGGATAGTGACGATATTGATATTAGTATGCTCGACTATCATAAAAGTTCATTACTTAACATACAATGTAATTAATAGCATCCATATTAATATGTTTGGCCATGTTCATTGCTTAATAGGCAATATGAAAGGAACCTTTATTTACTAAAGATGGATAACCTTATTAGGAAAGTAGGGTCCAAAACCAAAACCCATCAACCACTTAGTAATAAGAAGACAGTACAATGTGGTGTGAGTTGAAGTCTCCATTGCAAACTTTTTCAGCAACTGCTACAGATGCAGCGTATAGAGATGAAGTAAGGCCAGCATATTCCTTTTCGATAACCCTCAGAAATGCATGCATTCTTGCATTTTCTACTGTTGAAGCAGAACCACGTCTTGTAAGTCTGGCTGAAGAACAAGCAAGTCTTTTTGGCTTCAACAGTAGTCACCTCATCTGCCAACACCAAAAGAAGCAACAATCACCAATATTCTCATATATACATTTGTTGGCAATGTCAAATAGCTTATCCTTAATTTATATAATCCCGCTCTTCAATCAAATTTGTTCCAAACTAGGGAGGCCTTGGAGGGGTACTCCAATATCATTTGCTTATTCTTAATTCATGCTGGGTCCTCTCTTGTCCCAAGGTTTCTTGGATAGGTATTCAACATTCATCTTTAAAAGAATAAATTTATCATAAGAGTCAAGTTGCAATGCTCAAGCTAATTATTCCGCTTACTAGAGCATCGTCAATCCCTTAAGCAGATTCCTTTTATGCCAACATGGATTCTATCATGAGATTCATCATATTCTGAGTGCTGATTTCATATATCTCGCGGAAGAGTAGTTTACAATATGTCTGAAACTTGAAAAGCTAAACCACATCCATGTTATGGAAAATATGTAGCCATTTAGATTCTCACGTTGGGCATAAACTGATTGAATTTTCTTGCGTTCTCCATGTCCAATTTGTGCATATCAAGGTGTTGTTTGTTTTGTTAGGGCTATGTAATGGTCCAGTCCTGAAACAATTGTTGCTTTTCAAGGTTCTGATCGATGATCACTATTTTGCGAAAATATATGGAAATAAAGTTTCAGGTCCTTTATTACTGTGCTAGAAAAGTCATTATTAGCCATTATAATAAAAATTATTGTAGAGTTACTAACGAAATTACATTGCTGATTGACATGCTCATCGTTTGTAAAATATGATATAATTCCTTTAGAAATATACTTGGATAAGGAATAGGTTGAGAATTATGTGATGTTATAATGGCCTGCATGATATCTAGAGATTATTAATGTAATAAAGCTGAGGTGACTCCATTTCTTTTAACATGTATTATTACGCAAAACCAAAATTTATACACAAAACATGCATGAGAGAGAGAGAGAGAGAGAGAGAGAGAGAGAGAGACCAGAAGCCAAGATCAGCAGCACCAGCAGCAGAGAACAAAAAATGGCTTTTCTGGCCTCCATATTAAATTGCAATCGTGAAAGTGTGGGAATAGAAATTCCAAGCTTCTCAAAACTTCTGAATGGGCATAGTGGGATAGGTGGGCTATTTAAAATGATGGAAAAGGACCAAAAAAAGGAAGTAAAAATAGTTTTAGGCAACAGTTAGAAAATAGCAGGTAAAAAACCTGTTACAAGCATTGGTTCTATGGCAGTGGTTTTTTTAACCACTGTCTTAAATCCAATTTTAGACAGCAGTTAAAGCAGCAGTTTTAAAACGTTGCCCTAAGATATATTATACAATGTCCATGCAGTTGTTTTCAGATTTGTTGCATAAAAGTTCACATTTCAGCAGCAATTTTTGCCACTGTTGCTTTTACAATCTGCCAATAAGTAATGATTAATTACCATCATTATCTGTGTTTTTTTTTTTTTTTGCCGCAGTTAATGTAATGGTTGCCTAAAGTTATAATTTTAACTAGCGGATTTTGTAGCTATTGCATAAAATGATGGATCTTTTAGGCCTTTCAATGCTTATAAGCGTCGGTAATTAACAGCTTCCACCGACATTTTGCTCAGCGTCGTCGAAGCCCTTAATATTCCAATGCTTCTATCTAGTGTCGATAATTCAACGACAATTTTTCTTATTCTTATAGTGGAGGAAAATCCTGTATTACAACAAAATTGTCTTTCGGCAATGGCTAGAAGTCAGCAGCTAAAAAAAACTGTTGCATACGTGGGTTTATGGCAGTGGTTTTTTAAACCATTATTTCAAATCCAATTTTAAGTAGCGGTTTTAGAGCAGTGGTTTTAAACCATTACTCTCGGATATATACATTATGCACGGCTATGCAACGGTTTTCAGACACTGTTGCATAAAAGTCTAAATTTCAGCTGGTGCATATGATTCTTCCTCTTTACATATACGTGTGTATTAATTATCTATGTAACAAAATATTTTTGTTGTTTACTAAATAAATAAAATAATTTTCATTACATATAGTAAGCCTATATTTTTTAGAACTTTGATTGTTGAATGTTGGTTCTTATATATTTTATTTTTATTCATGATAGAGACATGCTTCAAGAGGAGATGATGATTTGGAGGGAGAGGATCATTTGTCATAGCATGAAGGGGATCATCTAGGGAGAGATATTGATTACGGAATGTTGTTTCTTATATTTTTTTGGATTTTTATTATTGAATGTTGATGGTATATTAAGTTGGAGATTGGATATTATGTTCGTACACGGTTAAGATTTTATTTTGATAAATAGATTTTGCAGATATAATTTCAATTGTTAGGTGTTATTAGGATTTAATGATATTAGGGAAATATAGGTTATTGAGCAAATAATGTGCAGCAGTATAAAACCATTGCGAAAGCTATTGCAAGCACTTACTTGAATATAAAAATGGAATACGCAAACAGTTGCTTAAAATGGGATATGCAGCGGTAGAAATCTGTTGCCTAAATATAAAAAAAAAATTGCAGCCAAAACTTCTAACAAAACAATTGCCTATAATAAAAAAAGGTTGTGCAAAACTTTTTGAAAATTGTTGCTTAAACAATGAACCGTTGTTTGAACATTAAAAAGTGCTACCTAAATATATATATATATATATATATATATATATATATATATATTGTCTAAGCATGAAAAACTGTTGCCTTAACCTAGAAATATCATTGGGTAAAGATGAAAAACTGCTGCCTAAAATAAATAATGTATTGTAAAAATTGTTAGAAAACCTCTACCTAAATATAAATAACTTGTGTAAAATAGGAAAACCACGGTCAAATTCTCTTAAAAACCGTCATGACTACCTAAATAGAAAAACCGCTGTCAAAATCTAAAAGAACCATTACCTAAAATAGAAAAACTACAGCCAAAACTTAAAAACCACTATGTAAGCAAAAAAAAAAACCGTTGCCTTTTTCGCTGTTGATATACTAAGATTATGTATTTAATATGATTTTTTTGGAGATTATTTTGAGCTGATATACTAAGATTTTGTGTATAATATATGACAACTATGATATTTAAGATCGTACATATATTATAATGAATGAGATTATGTGTGATCCTGATAATTATTATATAATAAAATAGATAAATATATAGGATGCTTTATTTTCCACTGTTTTAGACTATAAATGCTGCCATATTGGTTTTAGCCTGGGCTGTAAATGACTTTAAGGGAAAAAGCCTATTTTTGATCATTCTAGCTGCCTCAAGGCAGAGTTCGAATCCAAGCAGTGCAACGTGCAGTCTAGGACTGGTTGCTGTGAGAGATTACGACGGAGGGATGGGACTTTCGAGTCGTGCCATAATTGCGGTGGTATGGGCTTGATTTGGATATCCGTGTTACTATGCGGAGATTTGGCCTCCATCAATTTAACACGATTGCATCCTAAAATCCAAAATGGTATGTTTTCTGTAGAATTAGCTTAAAGAAAACCGCATGAGTCATGTCATCTTCGAGTGTCTCCAGGCTATTCAGATTTGGAGGGATGCGTTCTTTCTCGTGCAGCGTATTGGGGTGTCAGGTTGAGGCTTTCCTTCATTTCCTGAAGGACTCCATACGGAGACCAAATACTGCAGGCGAGGTATCCCAGGTGTTTACCTAGCCTATCATATTTGATATGATAGAAACGCCCATCTATTCGAGAGTAGATGGACGCACGTGAGGTTGATTGTAGATAGGACTCTTCGACATGTTGCAGAGCTCACTATAGCCACCACTGCGGATCATCTAGGATGGCTAGAAAAATTTGGGACACCTACTCTATTGCAACAACGTCCAGTTTATCTTCTTCTTTTGGGTGCCTCCACCTTTCGACTATTTCAAAATGAATTTTGATGACAGTGCCTTTGCCGATGGAGCTAGCGGTGGAGTTGGTTTTATAATCAGGGATCATGCATCCAGATTGATTGCAGCAGGGGGATAGCATTTTTCGGGCATGACTGCTATTGGGACTGAGCTTCAAGCAGCTTGGGAGGGTATCACCTTCGTGAGGTAGGTACTTGGCGCGAACAGAGTGTATCTTGAGGGGCACTCTTCTATCATGATTGATTGGATTCGGAAAGAGAACCAGTATGGGTGTAGACACCCATTGTTGCATGATATCTGTCGACTCGTAGGAAATTTGGATTTCTTTCAAGCAGTTCATGTCTTCAGGAAGGCCAATAAGGCAGCTAATTGGTGTAATTCTATGAACTACTGATATAGCTATTTCTTTATATTTACGTTATTTTTTTTTAATTTTATTAGTTGTATTTACACTGTTTGGGCTGCCGTTGTATAAAAAAATAAAAAATAAAAAATAAAAAACAAAACAAAACAAAGGACAGATGAGAGGGTGGCAGTGAGGCAGAACCTTAAAGGCTATCATAACCTCTTGGGTTGGAATTAATAGCAGACGTTAGTACATCTTTAAAGGTGGATGGGAATGAAGATGACCGCTGGAATTAAACATTTCATTTGGAATTATGTCATTAATCTCTTCAAACTTCTAATCCGCATAAGTGGATGCTGGGCTGTGTACGTACGTACTTACCATGGCCAACCCTAGAAAACCAACATATTTTTGTGGGTTTCATGGGAACTTAGCTGCGGCAGACAATTGGCGAAGTCCCTTTTTTTTTATGAAAGGGATGCAAAATAAGCCACCCGGCAATTGGTGAAGTCATGGATCTGGTTCTGCAGAGGACTTGATGAGCATCCAGTAATTGGTTGGTGCTTCCGTGCTGGTGCCAGTCGCAACCCCGGATAAATCAACGTAAGCAATTGCATGCAGGCAATACGGTGGCGCCACCTGGCAGAGAAGATTACGCAAATGCGAAATGAACTAGAAGACAAATTTTAGCCAATATTTGCTCCTAACTGTAGCCAAAGAAGAGGACTTTGCCCACTGATTGCTTCTTCGGCTCAGTTTCTGAGCTCCAAGTTGTCGCTAATGGAGGCAGGTCGTGAGCATACACAAATAAAAGAAACTGTGGGACGTCATGCAGAGCATCCTTCGGCACCCATCATTTTTAACTTTAACTACCAGTTGGAGCAACAGTACTCATCAATGGGACAGTTCAGGGTGAGAGAGCTTTTAAGCTGAACGAGTACTGTGAGGCCCAGGCAATAGGAACCATGTTCATCGTTTATTGAAGGCCAAGTGACGTGTTTTCATTTGCTACGTAGGTATCCATCTGCATCACTTTTAACTTTCACCGCATAAAACAATTTCTTTTCAGGAGATGCAATTATACGCGCCACCTTCTGTTGTTTGATAGCAACTTCTGATCGTATAACAGAGGTATTGGAGAAAATGGTTGCCTAAAAATTACTATATTATTATTTTATAGAAGTATTATAAATGAATAATATACTAGAATAAACTCTGAAGAATGAAAAGAGCTTGTTTGGATCGAGGCTTGTAATATACATTATCCTAAGAACATGATTTGCCCCCTATGTATGGGTTTGCGGCGATCTCATCTCCAAATTACAACAATCCGGCTTAGCTTGATCCTCCTCTAACGAGCACGATTGCTGAGAAGGTTTGATCCGACCGACTTCTTCAATTGTCTAGAAAAGATAAAAAAAATAAAAAGTAGAAAGTTGAAGAGTAGAAGAATTCTATTGTGGAAGAAACTTTTTGGAAGACTGGGTACCAATTAATGAGAAAGAGAGAGAGAGATTGGATTGGTTTAGAATTAATTATGGAGATGCGATGTTTCAGAAACAACGCATTCTTACAGAAACCAAAATTAACGTTCTTTTTTCAAACATTATTTTCAGGAGTCACACCTCAGAATATTCATTTGCGGATTCTTCTAATGTCTAGTTCCTACTATTTTCCATCATGCAAATAGCATAGACTGGATCATAGACTTGAAGCTTCAAGGCTCTTCTAAAAGAAGCATCTAAAGAAAAGGATAAGAGCTTTATCCTATATTTTAAAGCATCTAAAATTTATGAGATAAATTTGATATATTTATTTTTGAAATTATTTTTTTTTTAAGTTAAAACCCCAACAAGAGGGAGATGTAGACAAGGAAAGTATATGTCGGTAGGTAGAGCCTTCTCAAGAAACCAGCATTGCTGGAAAACTTGCTTTTCTACCAAATAAATTATTTACACAGTGATGGACTTCCTCTTGGCTTTCTAAATATCATTTCTTCGCCAGGGACCAGTGGGGTTAGCTTAATAATCATTGTTAAACTACTGCAGTTCATTAAGATAGACGATCCTGTCACCACCAGGTGCATAGTTGCGACACGTTGGAGTCACCCCTGCAATGATTGCCTTCTTGGATCTAACTGGAGGATTTTTTTTTTTTTTTCAGTACATCAGTTGCTAATGATACTAATCTTGCGTAGGCATAGCCAGCTGAACTAATGGAAAGAAAACAATACAATAGAGGAGGAACAGAATCATTGGAGGCCCACGCACGACCCCTGCTGTAGAGTTTTCTTCGGGTCTTATTATCACGTGGGAGGTGATAGGATTCACAAGTCCACTTCTTGGAACGCTGGCCATGCATGCTTATCCCGATCCGAATAGTGGTTACTTTTTCCGATCCTTGCTATATGTGAAGCTTAGCGATCCAGTTTCCCTGTGTGTTGTCAGTCCTGGAATAAATTATTCTCTCTCTCTCTCTCTCTCTCTCTCTCTCAACAATTTATTACTCTTCCATTGCTCTCTTAAAGTTGGACTAAGTGGTACTAGGTGGTTGGTTTTATTCCCATATGTCTTGGAAAAAAAGGGTCACAGTTGCCAGCTTCTCTTTCTCTAAAGTCAGGCCTAGTTGGCCTCTTATTCCTGGTCACAATCTTATATGTATTGCTCTCTTAAAGTTGGACAGACTAAAGTGCATGCTCCGAAGTCCAAAGCTTCCAAACTTGTAAGAGCCAGCTGCAATACATGAACAGCATCCTCTTCTAGATCATGGCGGTAGATTGTTCTCCGTCACTCGGAAGTTTCATGGTCAATGTCCACTGGGCAGCAATGAAATCGGTTTTGGGCTAAGAAGAGCCTGAGACCAGGGCTCTTCTTAATAGGCCCACCAGGGCTGCATCTCTTGGTGGCATCACCACCTAAAGCGGAGGACCTTCTCCGGGATGCGAGAGGGCCAGCCATGGGGCACGGGGCTCAGTGGTCTCGGTTGGTACAGCAGACAGCTTTTACTAGAGAATGGCCGTTAGGCTGGGTCCAGATGTACTCACCATTGCTTTTAGTTCACGAGGAGCTGACATTGACTGCGCCTAAGAGGCTGTAAAGGCTCGTACAAGGTGGTGTGTCACATGATGCTCAAATCCTTCTTAATACCCTCTTGCTTTCTGTCTCGGAGAAATGATGGCCATTACCTTCCAATCTTAGTCGCAACCAGATGGTCGGCGATGTCTTCGGGATGGTATTCTTCTCCTCTATGTCCTACTTCTGTTCATCTCTGGCCCATTCACCCTCCTGGTTGTACGTAAACGCTGCAGATTAATGTGCCCCGTGATTCCCCTTTGTTCCATGCAAATCCTTAGACCAATCATGTGCTTCCTGAAGGCTTGAAAGGTTTGGTAATTTGTAGGCAGTGATATAATACCTACACTGAGATGTACCGAAAAAAAAAAATCGCTCCCCTGAGGAATAATTGTAGGCCTTTATTTTGGTGAGCAGAAAGAGTTGGCCTATCGTTGTCTGTTTCTCTTCCGGAGAACCGGAGCCAAGAACAGTTATGTTCTGTTCCGTAAGTCCTGACATCAAATCTATTATAATCTAATATCAGTCAATGTTTTGGAGATCCGTTCCGGTTGAACGAGTCGACCCGCCCGACCTGTGAACCGCCATTTATCCCGGCTCGGCTCCAAACAAAAAAAAAAGATTTTTTTGCTATCGCAATCTCTTCGATGCCCATTTCGCACTCTATTAATACCTTGAAGTCTTGCCCCGACGCAGAGAAGAAAATTTTTTTCGTTCCCAATCGCTTAAGCTTGCTGGGAGATTTGGGGATTCATTTAGAAGAGAACCTCACATGCACTGCAGATGAGAAATATCTTTTCTGGAATCAGTCCGGTTGAATCGCGGTCAACTTGCCGTTGAACCGGTGAACCGTGACCCTGCCACCGAAACGGGTTAAGCCGGCTCGACGGCTACAGAGTCAGGTATACAGAGACTCTCTCCAATAAAACGGAGCCCCCCCCTCTCTCTCTCTCACCGCAAATCCAAAAGAGACAGGATGGAGACCCCCTGGAGTCCACACGTACACAGTAATATTTCCCACCTCTCGCGGCCTCCCCTTTCTCACCCTATACCAACCCTACTCCCTCCAATCCTTTCTAGCACCAAATCACATCTCGTCACCCTCCCTTATCTTAATAAACTCTTCCTGCTAACTAGCTTCTACTTAACTCTGCTCCAAGTTTCTCCCTCCTTCCTCCGAATCTTTTTTCCTTTCCATTCCTTATCATCCCTCGTTCCCAATGATACCAAAACTAGTACTTGCTTCTGCTTCTCCTTCTACTTTTCTCCTATTCATTTTTCTTGCTCTCTGCCAACCCTTAATCTCCCTCTCCTCGACGACAGTAACGGCTACCAGCAATGCCTCTGCCGGTGCTAGTACGGGAGGAAAGCCAAAACCCTTTATTTTACCTCTGAGAACCCAAAAGGTCTCATCTTTGGCCCTCCCCGGGCCTCGCAACAAGCTCCTATTCCACCACAACGTGAGCCTCACCGTCTCCCTCTCCGTTGGAACGCCGCCCCAGAACGTCTCCATGGTGCTCGACACCGGCAGCGAGCTCTGCTGGCTCCTCTGCAACGCCACCGCTGGCGGCCCCTCCTTCCACCCCCGCGCCTCCTCCTCCTACGCTCCTGTCCGGTGCTCCTCCGCCACCTGCCGCGACGGCACCCGCGACCTTCCGATCCCGGCCTCCTGCGACCACGCCACCTCCCTCTGCCACGTGTCCCTCTCCTACGCCGACGCCTCCACCTCCGAGGGCACCCTCGCCGCCGACTCCTTCCGCCTTGGCCAGTCCACTCGTCTGTCCACCATCTTCGGCTGCATGGCCTCCGCCTATTCCTCGACCTCCGGGGGCGACGGCTCCACCACCGCCGGTCTGCTGGGCATGAACAGGGGATCCCTCTCCTTCGTCACCCAGACCGCCATCCAGCGGTTCTCTTACTGCATCGCCGGTGGAGCCGCCACGGGGGTCCTCCTCCTCGGCGACGCCCCGCCTCCCTTTCTCATGCCCCTCCACTACACCCCGCTCGTCCAGATCTCACTGCCGCTCCCCTACTTCGACCGCGTGGCCTACACCGTCCAGCTGGACGGCATCCGCGTGGCAGCCGTCCTCCTCCCCATCCCCAAATCCGTGCTCGTCCCCGACCACACCGGCGCCGGCCAGACCATGGTGGATTCCGGCACCCAGTTCACCTTCCTCCTGGGCGCCGCCTACGACGCCTTGAAAGCCGAATTCTTGAGGCAGACGAAGGGCGTCCTGACCGTCCTGAACGAGCCGGACTTCGTGTTCCAGGGGGCGTTCGACCTGTGCTTCCGGATCCCGGCGGGGGCTGCGCCGCCGTCGTGGCGGCTGCCGGCGGTGACGCTGATGTTCCGCGGGGGTGCGGAGGTGAGGGTGGCGGGCGAGCGGCTGCTGTACCGGGCGGCCGGAGAGGCGCGGGGGCGGGACGCGGTGTGGTGCTTTACCTTCGGGAACTCGGATCTGGTGCCCCTGTCGGCGTACGTGATTGGGCACCACCACCAGCAGGATGTGTGGGTGGACTACGACCTCCGCAACTCCAGGGTGGGCTTCGCGCCCGTTCACTGCGCCCAGGCCGCCCAGCGCCTCTGATGGGTTGGGCCGCCCTATCGGCCCATCCTTTTTGATCTCGAATACAGAATACTGTGTACGTGTAATTAATTTGTATATTGTCGCGTCCGGTTTGGTCCTTGCATTTACCCATTTGTTGTGCCTCTGATCGTCACCATTTTATCTTACAAAAGATGAAAGGGATGCTATGTTACTAAAGAAATGATTTAAAACAAAAAAAAAGAAAACCACCCAGGATAAAAAAATGAGAACAGAGATGGTGTTTAAAGCTATCCATATGTCCGGATAAAATTATTTGTATCTTTTTCTATGATATCTATCTAATTAGCTGAATAATAATCTTATGTTATGTTATCCATACACTGCTAGCTATAATTTCCTATATCTATCCACAAGAGATCTAATTGAATCAATTACTAGATGCAATTTGAACTGATGACTTGTTCTTGTAGTTCTTGTTCCATCTTCCCCTTAATCCTTTCCACAAGGGGCTTCTTGTTTTGGTTATAACTGCCTATAGGTGTCAAGGTTTTGCTATCTTTTTTTATTCTTTCCGTGACAGTAAGGGCTCGTTTGGTTCGTGGAAAATATTTTTTCTCTTAGTATATTTCTAAAAAGAGGATGCTTGAAAAAATACTTTTGACATGTTTGGTTGACCACGAAAAAGTGATAAATTTTCAGAGTGCTTATGTTTGGTTAACCATTTATTTTTTTGAAAAAGTTATTTGTAATTCACTCCAACGTAGTTTAGACCACCCCTATGTTTGAGCTTCTCGAACCAACCTTTTTTTGAGTTCGGGTTGAGCCAAGTTAATGATGGATGGAGCTTGTTTCCACTAAACTAACTGAAATAAATAGGATCATACAGGTGATTTAAGACTGTAGAAAAGTTCTGGATAATTTTGCTAAGTTAGTAAAGCATTAGCTAGAGATGTTGTTTGAAATGAATTGAGGGCCAATATATGAGATAAAAAAGAGAGAGAGAAAAAAAAAAAAGGGGGAGGGGGGGGGGGGGGCAGAAGAAGCGGAAAATACTTCCAATATCAATAAAATTATAAAAATATGTTAAAACAAAAATTATTTCGTGTTAACAATAAAAAATTTTGAAAGATATTTAATAATCAAAATTCAAAAAATCAACATAAATATGGTTTAGCGCAAATTTCCAATCAAAGTTACCGGACTTGGACATAGTTAGCATATTTCGCGGTATAATTTTTCTCCACAACTAATACTCGTTATTACATGGTTTTATTGTTTCACAGTTTGTAAAGTTTTACGGACTATTGTTCATCCTATTGTCGGAGCTGTTAATTACCGGGGAGCTTAGACGCCTCCGCGTGGACAGGGAACGCGTCGGCTTTCCCTTCTCTCCTCGCCCTCGTGTCCTCCTCCCTTTCAAGGCAAGAAGAGACGCTGCTCTCTCCTTCTCGCTTTAAAAAGCGAAGACAAAGAAAGAAGAGATCAATTCACTCTGCGAGCGATCGATCCGTTCCTGTCAAGAAAAACAAGCAAACTGCTCTTCGATCGTCGGGTAAGTCCAGTCCTCTCTAGATCTCTTCGAATTTCGACTCTTAAGTACCTAGATTTGATTCGACGCTTCTAGGGTTTCTTTTAGAAAGATTTTCGAACTTTTCCGAACCCTTTTTCTTCTTTTAACAATCGTTTTGGGGCAATACCGTCGAATTGCCGGAAGATTCTTGAACGTTGATCTCTGGAGATCATAGCGCGGCAATTTAACCCGAGAATTCCGAGAAAAATCAATTTTTTGAATGGCATCGTCTTGTGTCAAGCCTTCTGGACCCGAATATTCTGAGGAAATTTACTGAAATTGCTTCTTTTTTCTCGATAGGCGCTGTCGTTTTCACAGTCGGGAAAGGGGGCGGTGTGTTAATTAGAGACGAAGGCATTGCTCGTGAAGGCGGCTGTTAGCATCTGGAATCATGAGTTTTGTTTTCCGGGGAAGCAGGGCAGACATTGGGAGTGGATTCCCCGGGTTCATCCCGGAGAGGCGCGCTGCGGTATGCCACTTCACATAACTTTTTCTTTGCACCGTAAATCCTTCCGTTTTCGTAACCTGGAGTATCGTAATTTCTGGCTGATTTTTCGTCTCAATCTCAGCGTATGCATCCGGTTGGTCGGCCTGTTAATACCAACTCCATGGCTTTTCTCGTCACCGGTATCGAGTTGGCTTCTTTCACTAATGGAGTTTGAATGCTTTTGGTTAATATTTTAATCTAATGGCTCTGTCTGATTTCATCTACGCTGCCATTCTTGCAGTTCTTTTGCTGTTCATGATATTGAATTCACATCAGATGTCACCAAACTTTCTGGTATTTTTTTTTTCAATCATGGCATACGCTTTTGTATGAGTCTACATGACTTTTTGTATGCGACTGAAGAAATTTTCTTTCGGGGTGTATTGTTGCTGTAGCTTTGGCTAGTGTTGGGTGTGTTTCTCATGGCCACCAGCCTTAGGATGTATGCCACATGCCAGCAACTTCAAGCCCAAGCCCAAGCTCATGCTGCAGCTGCCGGTGGATTGCTTGGGCACACTGAGTTGCGTCTCCATGTGCCATCATCCATAGCCTTTGCGACAAGAGGGCGATTGCAAAGCCTTAGGCTCCAACTTGCTCTTCTTGACCGGGAGTTTGATGATTTAGGTACGGCTTAATTTTGTTTTCGGTTTCTTGATTAAAGATGCTTGCTGGTATGCTGGATGAAGCTCCTTGGCTTGGGCAATGCTAGCTGTTTATGTTTTTAATATTTTGGTTGTTTGGAAGACTTTTTGCATGCTAATCACCGGAATTCATCATCTTACAGATTATGATGCTCTGAGAGCGCTAGATGCTGATAATGCTCCTGATGCTCCTTCTATGAGCGAGGAAGAAATTAATGCTCTTCCTGTGCACAAGTACAAAGCTCGGTTGCATAAGGGTTCTTCATCAAGCCGACAGAGGCAAGAAATGATACTTTATCTCAATGTTTTTGCACCTTGATTTTTTTTTTTCGCTCTTCAAGTTGTCTGTCTTTGGTGTGACCTACTGAAAGTAAAGTAATTCAAAAGAAAATTTTGATTTTTAAGTATTTTTTTTGTTGAGCAGTGATGGGTCATCGCCACAACAGGCATCATCATCTTCTGCATCTGTAACTGAGGTTAGTCATTTTCTGCCATGTCTATATTTTTTAAAACATAATTCTGCCATGTCTATATTGTCATTTATTTGATATATAGAGATCCAGATGAGGACTTCACCTTCTGATATGTAACTCACCATTGAGCACGAAAAACAAAATCATCCTTCACTTGATGTGGATAATGATATTAACTGCATACATGAGTTATAATAATTCTTCTTTAACTTGGATGAGTGTTCCTCTTGCAAGATAGATTTTCCCTTCTTTCTTGTGAAATCACCTGCAGTAATATCTATTGTAAACAACTGGAGCATTTTTTATTTGTTCTGCTGTCAACTCGAGCTGGAAGTCATCAAAAGATATTCTTGTTTGGGGGTTTTGTGAGTATTCATGCGTTGTGGGGTATTTCATGGAGGATTGTGTGAGTTTCAGGAACATAAGATCAGTTAACATGTTCTGGGAAATGGTTGCAGCCACTGGGTGAGGAAAGATTTATGAGGAAATTCTTGTATAGCAGAAGGGGTGATGGATGGGGCTTGGAGAGTATCTCTAGGCAAGAGCTTTGCAAAATAAAGATTGCGATATCAATCCGGGTTCTTGAGAAAGTGACCAAAAATTTGGAGAGCATGGAGGAATGCTTGGTCATGGAGGAGGGAAATAATAAATAAGTTGGATATCAGGAATTGGTAGCACTCTTCTTGGTGAGGCTGAGAGAATTCCAAAACAGTTGATAGGGTTGGTGAAACACTTGGTCATAGAATAATATTATCTTTCTTTCAGTGATGTGATTTCCGACACCCAGTTGTTTCTGTCAGTTCTTGCTTTTTGGGCCTTTGCATTTCTACAAAGATTATAACTTTGATGATAATGAAAAAGTAATAGCATTCTCTTAGTGATATCATTTGAGGCCTCTTGTCAGTCGGAGGTTGGTAACTTCAATGCTAGCTTTTTGGGCCACTGCCTTCTGGCTTCTAGTTCAAGTTTTTGTGTCAGTTGGCAAAGGCAAACCTGTCTTTATCTTTGTCATATCTAAGCCACTAATTCTGTTGAACCCTCTTTGTGTAAATCTTCTAAATTTTTAGTTTTTGCCTCTTTATCTGCCAATTCATTTTGAACTTTTTATATGTGGTCAACAGAACAGTACATATCATAGCCTTATGATTAATAACCATTGCCTGGAAATGCCTTTTTCTTAAAATTGTACTGCACTGCATAAGAAATTGCCTTCGGTTGGATCATTGATGCTATTGTGCTTCTCCAAAGAATCAAGTCTTGCCTGTAAGAGAAATTTACTCTTGTTTTGAACCCTCAAAAAGGGAAAGGAAAAGGGTTCTGATAAGACATGAGTTTATCTGAATTACCTGTAATTATCCTGCTTAGTCATTTATAGTCATAATATACACCACTTAATCAATTATAGTCACAATATGCATTATTTTAATGTCTTTTGCCTTTGTCTTAGCTAGCCTTTTCCAACTATTTAGGGTCAAATTTATGGATCTTCATTCATCATTTGGATCATTTCATAGTTATTGATATGTTTAATAATATACGTTATACAAGAGTTATAATTAAATAATATTTATTTTAGACATTCTTTATAATAAGTTAATAGAGATCTCTAAGATCACTATAATATATAGTCATTGATGTAGCATGATACATAGGTACATATATTTGTATGCTTTTAATTAATTAATAATTGAAGGTTTGCAAGCTTTGAAAGTGAGGAAAAATGGGTTACAAAAGATAAATTTTGGAAAGATGGTTGTTATAATAGTTTTTGAGAGGGCATGTTATGTTGTACATATTAATAACAGGTTTTTTAATGGTGGTCACAATTTGTTTGTTGTCTTACTATAATGGTTGTTATATGACTAGAAAAATGGCTATTGTTTTATATTTTCAGTTCTTTTAGTAAATAAAATATTTTTTTGAAACTTTTTTTGGCTAAATTTGTACTAAGTTTTCATCTAAAAAGTTTGTACCATGTAAGAAAAATAATTAAATTTTTATTTGAGTGAATAGGGATTTGAACAATGCCTTATTTTTTTGATTATTGCTCATTAGTTTTTGATATGATGTTGTTTTAGTGGTTGTTATTATAGCCACTATATTAGTAGTAGTTGTGGTGGCATCCAATGTAATGTAACAATACAATTATTGAAATCTTGGTGCAAAACTGCTAATATAAAGACAATTAAAATAGGAGCCTTTATAGAAAGGAAAATGATAGGAGAAGAAATGCTAATAAATATTGGTGAAATAGGCATAACTTAAGAGAGGAAGTAGCTCCTTGAAATGTATAGGTAAAGTACTCTTAAAATGCAAGGAAAAAGAAATAAGTAAAATAAGCAAAGAAAAATGATAATCTACTTGAGGGGTAGCAAAATCACATCACCTGGACCAAGGTTCTCCATTTCGGTATTGGATCCTGTACTGGTGCCACACTAACACAGTGTCGGTAGGTGCGGTACAGATTTTTTTGGCGTACCGAGTGTCGCTATGCTATCCGTATCGGATATCGGTACCAAACCAGTACGGTATGATACGTCCCGTACTGTCCAGTTCAGGCCGGTACGGCATATCTGGACACCTGTGGAGACAAAGACATGCTCCCCCCCCCCCCCCCTCTCTCAACACAATATGCATATAGAATGTGGAAAGAAATTGACCGTCTGAGTGAGCTAGTAAACGGGTCCCAATAAAGCTTTGTTGCCATTTGCCCATATGAAGGGGCCTACCATTGTCCATTTATCAATAGCTGCTGGGCAGCGGAGGCGAGAATTGAAGCCGTTTGACCAGCAGCTTTTAAATAGGGTATTAGATAGAATTACTTCAGCTCTTGAAGTTCTACTACATCGATTAACTTCGACTCCTTAAAACTTATCAATTTAGATATCAGGAATACATAAGTTGAAATTTATCTATTGAACAGTGCATTTTCTCCTAGTAATGTCCATTCTAATCTCTATCACTATTGCCAAGCAGAAGAAGCAGGACAGTGTCAAAGCAGATGGGAGTATGAAAACCTCAGAAGATGAACTGACGTGCACTGTTTGCTTGGAGCAAGTTAATACGGGAGAACTGATAAGAAGTTTACCGTGCTTGCATCAGGTAATTGATATGGCATTTCAAGTATTGATACTTCTGAACTTTCTGTTGTTTTTTTAATCTAAAACTCTAGTGAAACTATGTAAATTCAAAATTTTCGTCACTCCTGGACCTACAAGGAGATCTATACTTTGTCTAAATTCAAGCTATCCTGCCCATATTTTTTAGTGCTATATGCATCATGATTGTACTCATGCTTTACTGTCAATTAGAGTGTCTGCTAAAGTACTGTACTTTTTGTTGCAGTTTCATGTGAACTGTATTGATCCATGGTTGCGCCAGCAAGGTACATGCCCTGTCTGTAAACATAGGGTGAGCTCTGGGTGGCATGAAAGTGGTGATGGTGAAATGGATGCATCTAATATGGTTTAGTACATGATATTGCGACACCTAAAAGCGTGTAGCTAAGTACGTAGCTAAGCATATGCGTGTACAAGATATGGATACACACTCGTATGAACCTATGCACGCTGTAACTAAAAGTGGCTCTGGGTTTAGTCAGTCGGTATGTGGTCTAAATATAGTTAAGGTTAGTTATGCTGTCTCATTTTTATTTTGTATTCACATCAACTGTAATAGATGAGTGCCAGGTCATTTAGTAAAAAATTCTTCTTGAGACTTTGTAGTTGCATTGTGATGGATGGATGCTGATGCGGGCAGGATCTAGTTTGTTCCCAATTTTACCTGCCTATGTTCCTTTAATTTATCTGATCAGGTCCAAGCTTGGGTTAAGAGATGTGATTTTGTCGATAATATTTAGTTACTGTGTTTGAGTTCCATGGCAGCATGCAAAACGATGTGCCAATGTCATGATCTTCTCTGGTATTTTACACTTGTGGTGAACAATATGGACCTGCTCGTCGCTGCCGGTAAAAGTGATTACTTTTTTTCGTATTATTTTTTGTCGCAACTTATAATGCTTTGCCTGCTCTGTATTATCAGACAAGCCTTGGGGCCTACTTCAAATGAACAAACTCCTTCAGAGGATGTCCCAATGCTTGAACATTTGTAACTGATAAAGAACCCCGAAATAAGCCCTTATGTTCATGTTGATGTATTATATCAGATATTTAAAGATAATTAGTTATACTAAAAGAAATTTTAGGATTGAGGTCATGGCATGGGCGAAAACCAAATATATCAAATCGGAAAAACTGGATGCCCGATCAATTTACTCATCAATGGATGCTTCCGATGGTCCAAAACTTGGGTGTCTGAATCTTTGGATGCCTAATTTGGGATGGGTTATGACTCCGCGGTTCAACGTGAGAGCCCAATTTTGACTTCGAGGGATGAGTTCGTTAGGTCAATATTAATAGCATGGTAATGCCCCCAAGTTAGGCATCCTTATTATTATTATTTTCCTTTCACTCCTTTTTAGCAGGTCGGTGGCGTATCTCTAACGGTTGGCAAATAGCATGGTACCCTATTTTTTCCTGACGTCGTAATGTGTTCAAGAAGCATACACACGATCCTGTCTCGCTTCTATTAGCTGAATTTGTGAAAGAAATGAAGTGTAGGTTCGACGGAGTAGGTGTAAAGCATGCAATGATAAAGTAATTGCTTTGTAATTGCTACCGCCACATTTGCATCTTTTGCTTTCTTCTGATTTGGCAGGTTTGGCAGGATGTACTCACGTTAGAGCTATATGAATTGCCGTTTTAACCAAAAAAAAAAAAAGTAATTGCTTAGTAGGATAAAATTATGGCCTATATGCATGGCATTCTGTTGGGTTTCTGTTGATTCAGTTGAGATCTTCTCCAATTTGGTAATGGATGGAAGAGGATCAGTATCTCTCACTCCTGGCCGCTTGTATATTATGTGATGACATGGTTGTGATTAAGAGAGGCTCTCTGCAGTCCAATCCTGAACAAGAGAGAATCCTAACTCCAACCTGGAGGACTACCTCTAGGCAATTAACTAGCTTTGATCATAGTTTATAACAGCAGCAACAATTTTGTAATAATAAAAATTTGTTACTTTAAGCGAGAAAAATAGAACCTAAACCAACTCAGTCTTCATTGTTATTGTCGAAGTCAAAAACTTTCAACTAGGAGTTACAGGAAGGGACTCTCTTGCATCAGACATCTCCCTTGTTTATGTGAAAAGAGAGAGCCGCCGGTCCAAAAGTGGCCACCGTAAGTTAACCCCAGAACGAGATGGAAGGAAAAAAAAAAAAGAACTTGATGAACTTATCAAAATAAACAAACTAAAGTCTAGCATTTGGGAAGATCCGACGGGGGCGGGGGAAGCTTCTGGTTTGGGAGGTTCCCATCCAACACCAACCACGCCATCTTCAGACCCCAACTCGTGTGCACCTCCAGGTGGCAATGCATGAACCACACACCTGCATGGGCCCACCACATCATGATCACGGAACGAAATCAGGCAAAACTTACATGCGCTAGTGCATGCGTACCATGCACATACTCACCGGGATTATCAGCCAGGAATCGGATGGCCACCCATCCTCCAGGGGGCACGCTTACCGTGTTCCTCTCGACCGGGTCCACAAGGTTAAACTTGGCCGGGTCCTTCGCCGGGTCATGGTTCCCGAACCCCTGGCCGACCACGAAGAAGTTGAAGCCATGGAGGTGCAGTGGATGGCTCTCGTTCCCCAGAATGCTGGTGTCTTGCATCACTAGCTCCACGCTAGCGTTGAATGGGAGTACCACCAACCTGGTGCCACTGGCCACCAGTGTGTTGTTGGGAGGACTCCCCGTGTAGTTGAATGGTATCAGAGGGGTGATGGGGAAGTCTGGGGTGTAGATTCCCTTCGACTGGCCGAAGAAATGGGCCTGGAGAAGGGCTGTGGCGGGCATTGAGAACGATACGTTGTTGATGGTGGCGGCAAATTTGGTCCCATTTGGCCCTTGGCATGTCTGGTTCCGGGGGCACGGGCTCGTCCCCAGCCCCACAGTGAAGAAGAAGTGCCTATCGACGGTTTGAGGAACCTTGGCCGGATATTGTGTGGTTGCCAAGCTACGCAGCTTGCTGGTGAAGCTTGCAACAAACGTTGTGTCGTTAAGAGATGGGAGGCTTGGTTTGAATAGTGGGAGCTTCTTGCTGGAGGAGGGTGATGACGAAGCATCGGAGTGTCGGTATTCGAGAATGCCGGCAGTGATTGTGTTGTCGAAGATACCTTGGCCAGTGGCATAGGGTCTTGCTAGCATTAGGAACGTAGCACCGGGGAAGCTGGGCTTAGTGCGGAGGAGGACATTGGCGGTCTGGCCAGGGGCTGTGATGAGAGTGTCGGTATCGAAGGGCTTCACGTACACAGCATCAACTTCAACAATGGTGAGGGTGTGATTAGCGATGCTGAAGAAGAGTTCGTCGTTTAGTGCAGCATTGATAATGCGAAGAAGGTATGTCCTCCCAGGTTTTACACTTAGCTTGAACGTATCTGTTAATTGCCACCATCATCATGTCATAGGTTACACTACCCTTAAGAGGCTTAAATAAGTATTAATATTATCACCATTCGCATTTTTCCTCGCGTACGTAGAAGCGTGATGACAGTACCTTTAGCTGAGCAATTGTACCACGGCCCTGGTAGCCCATTCATGGTATAGGCGTCAGAGACATTTGGGCCTCCACCTGTTTGAAGAGCCTGGTTAATTACAGCTTCAGTGTCGGCGTTCCACCACTCCCCTACAAGTAAAAGCAAATGCTGGTTTATTCAACTCCTGGCAAGACTTCGTCATGGAAAATTCTGAATTTAAATGGAAGACGAGACATTATACCAAAGATCACAGGGACTTCTTTGTAGGGTTTGGCGAATGGGTAGGGGACACCAAGCTTGGGGAGGATGACAATGGGCCCATAGAGGCTGGCTCTGAGCCACGATATATGGGCATGCCAGAAGAGAGTTCCCCTCTGGGCCACAATCGTGAAGTTGTAGACGTAGCTCTGGCCCGTTCGTATGGGGCACTGTGCCACGTATGCCGGCCCGTCAGCCCAACCACTTCTCAGCTGCCGAACCCCATGCCTTCACCCCACCACCATTCATTACAAGTGCATCGATCTATATTGTTAGTGTCTCAAACATATACCGAACTACCGGGTTTATATATATATATATAGGAGAAGAAAGGTGGTAGATCCAGCCTGTTTTTATTTGAGAAAATGTAAATAAGAAGCAAGGACCACCTAGTATGTTGGTGCTCCAGGGAACTTCATATATTAACACAATAATCATTCTGCTATTATGTTTTGGGAGTTCCTTACGTACCAGTGTATGCTGACATTGCTCTGGACATGGTTAACCACCTTAACAATGACACGGTCACCTTCTCTGGCCACGATTCTAGGCCCCGGGAACTGCCCATTGACAGTCACCATGCTCTTCGTGTGGCACAACCGTGTGACGTTGGTCATTTGGATCTGAGGAATTAAGAAAGCAATGCATATTCAAGGATAAAAGTGATTGGAATGAACGCTACGTACACATGAACATGCATGTCTGGAAGGATACATACATCAAATTTGTAGTGCCTGGTAATGCCAGTTTGTTGCGCGCATGAAAGCTCCGGGAAGAGAAGAAAGGTGCCGAAAGCAAAGACCAGAGCACCGGCCAGAGCTCTCGAGTGAAGAAGGCAGGCATCCATCTCACTCCCTCTTTTGCAAAGTAACTAGCTAGTTTGCTAGCTAGCTTGCTTGGAAGGCAGACCAACGGGAAGATATGTGAATAGCTAGGTTTGTGCTTAATTTGGAGCTTGCGAGGGAGTGCATATATAGAGGGAGATGACGGTTTAATATTGCGATCATGGATTAGGTGACTCCATGTTGCCACTCAATAAAGAGAGATGGAGGAGTTCCTTTCATGGGGGATGCTAGTCCAGCTTAGCTTTGGAGTGTTGCCAAAGCCAGACAAATATATTCCGAGGCTGTGAGTTTATATCCTTGCTAGTTACGGCATGTCCAAAGCTAACAATCGTGATGGTATTTTCTCTCTCCGAGAGAGAGAAACTTGCTGTTATTGTTCAGTACTGTCATTGTTGTAATTTGGTCAGGACAGAGACTCTTGGACAAATGCCTTCGTCCGCTTCATTAGCTGTTTCCTTTTAATGTGATTTCTTTCCTCTCGCTCTCTCCAATATACAACCTGTCAAAATAGTCGTGGCATGAGATCCTGCAGGTGCTGGGGCTGGTAATGGTCTTTCTTAGTCTCTATTCTCTGGTTCTTTAAGCAAGAGAAGGATGTTTGGCCCAGCTCACTCATCTAAGTTATCTCTTCACCTGGCAATAGTTGGTCGGGGGCAAGAATACATACATCAAATTATACTTGCAACCGTAAATCTTTTGTGTGCTCTTGTCAAAGTGAAGCTCATCACCAACTTCTAAGGCCTCTGGATGCTACGTGATACCATATAAGTTACACGAGAATTTGGCATTTAAATCATGCGACCACATGAGTGTATAGTTGGTAAAAAGGCAGGACAGAGTGGATGTCAGTTTTGCACTAAAAGGATTAACTGCTTGATAAGTACACTCATTCTCTTATATGGAAGAGTTTTTCCGTGATGTCATCATCGTGCTACATCAAACAATGCCTCACAATTAATGGCTGTCCCTTGTTGAAGTAAGAATGAGTGATGACAGGATGCTTGGTAAAATTTATTTATTTATTTGTAACTAATTTAGGACCAATCCACTTCCTTCATTGGAACTCACAGGCTACGTGCCGATTGACATAGTCAAATGCTAGATAGATAGATAAATAGATAGAAAGACATAGTCAATTGCATCCTCTTTTTTTTCTTTTTTATTTAACCAATTACCTACTTCTGGGTGGTAATACCTCCCTTCACTATCAAAAAAAGAAGAAAAAAAAAACGATTGCCTACTTTAAGATTAAAGAAATCTGCGATTGTTTTCATGGCACTCTTTTTGTGGTTCCATGCTACGAAATCAACTTATGATACCTGCGAGACACCACATGAAGGAGACCACCTAAAAGAAATGTATCGTAGTGAATTAGGTTTTGGTGGCTTGGTCCTAATTTTACACGCTGTAACTTTCCCTGGGCCCTTGACCACGGTGAAAAATAGACCGGAAAAATTCACCAGCATTTGCTGTTAGTGTTGATGCTAACAATTGCCGCGGTCACCCACCAGTCGTATCATTGACGGGCCCTAACCCTATGTTCGATCGCTTTGGTTAAAGGATGTTGACCGTTTGGAACTTCGGATCAAGATATCTAATGGGAAGACCTAAAACAAATATAATGTCTCAAAAAGCCACTGAATCCGAGTCCTTGCTCGGCCATTGTTCTCATGTCTAAACCATTCAAAATAATTGATTGACCTCTAAAATTTTCCTTCAAAATAGATTCTTAATCTACAATTACTCCTAAAGAACAGGACCGGAGCTACTTAATGATACAAACATGTTACATGTGTTTCATGGTTAAGCAAGATCTACTGCCATCAGAGGCGGCCCAATGCATTTTGGGGCCTAAGATAAACTCACTAAAGAGGCCTTTTTTTTAATAATAAAAAAATTTTAATAAGTATAAAATATTATAAAAATTTATTTAAAAATAATTCGTCTAACTTTTTGAGATGCAAATTACTAATCAAATTAAACTTTTGTACTCAAGATTCATGTCGAAGACTGACTAGCCAACTAGATGAAGCCAAGTTAACTAGCCGAGTAACTAAGTTACTAATTAAGCAAGCGAACTAGTCAAGTAGGCAAGTAGCCAACAAATGAACAATCAACAAGACAATAGCGTTACAAACACCAAGTGGGCCAAGGCCCAAGTCCTATGCTCTCTCTGTCTCTGGACTTTGCGTCATTATTTATGAATCGTTCCTTCTTGGATACCCAGTAAACGGACTAAGATCTTTAATATCAGAAAATCTATGGGCTCGTTTGGTTCTCGGGAACCATTTTTCCTGGTTTACATAAGCATTTTTACAGAGTGCTTATGTTTGGTTGACCATCCACTTTTCTGAAAAAGTTATATGCAATTCCTATTATACCCTTAATACAAATTAGGTCTTTAATTCCTCTTTAATGATGAAGGGCCTTTTTAGAAAAAAATAAAGATGGAGTGATTCCCGCCTCATGGAAAGTAACTTTTTCATGTTTCTTATGGGAAAGACTTTCCTATGAAATATGGGAATACAACTTTTTCATTTTTCTCATTTGAAAACTCCAACCAAACAAGAGGCATCTCATTACTTTTCCGTTGACCACACTTTTTTCCTTTCTTTTCCCGCGAACCAAACGAGCCCTATGTGTATTTGATAAGCAGAAAAAAAAACTTATGGAACTAAAAGGACTTAATAATTGAAAATCAGATAAGAATATCTCATATTATTTCTGTTTGGATGGAAGATCCCCAGAGAGCACCTGTTGAAAACTTTTTATTTTCTTCAAAAGATAATCACTTCATACCCAGCAAAAAAGAAAAACAGAGGAGAAGATAAGCTCTCTACATTATGCTCTTCTTTCTTTCTTTTTGTAAAGACTTATCTTCCTTCATTTCCTTTTTTGTTTAGTTGTTTCTAACACCATTCCACAAGGAAAATGAAGAGAATGGTAAACCCCTGTGAACAGAGAAGACATGGTTTTAAAATAGAGCAATGACGAAGAGAAGTGGAGAAAAATGTAACAAAACTCACACAAATGGATCCTTGGGAGAGTTTCTCCAAAGCTTCTTATTTCTCCCCTTCTTTGGCCTTCTCCTCTCCTTCTTTCTCCTTTACTTGGCTCGCAGGATCTGAAGTATCACAACATTCAAAAACATTCAACAAGTACCAGAAATAGAATAGAGTCTATCATCAATAGGGAAAAAAATAAAAACTTAAGATGAGGAAAGAAATAAAGGATTCAAATGCACTCGTAGATGCACCATGATTTCATAAAAAAATGCACAAATTTCCCAAGATCCCACTCAAGACCAACCAAAACTCAGAAATCATTGATTATATTACCATAAAATGCAAGAGACATCATATTATTTGGTGTTTACCTCTCGAATCGAAGCGGAAAATCCTGACAAAGGCCTCAGAGATGAGCACTTTAAACCCCAAATCACGGTGAGAGCACAAGAAAGGCATCAATCCCATGATACTTACCTTGCTTGTGCCTGAATCAGCCCGATCCCTTCCTTTCGAGTGTTGGCAACACCACCACCTTAGTTCTTCTCACTCCAAGAGGTTCACCTTGCTTGTGGCCGGCCCCCTTCTCGACGGTGTGGCACTGGGCGCACTTGGTCTTGAAGATCTTCTCCCCGGCCTTCGGATCGCCGAGAAGATCCTCCGCGAACGATGCCATTTGAGATCTAGAGGGTTAGGGTTTGTTTCGCTTCTACACGGCGAAGACTAACTACCGCTCCCCCTTATATATCTTTGTTGAAATTATTAAAATACCCTCACTACCTCTTGAAATGGCATTGGTCACCTATTTTATTGTAATAGAAAATTTGAAAAGTTAGGGGTATTTTAGAGATGAATGATGGTTCTGGAAGCTTGGGCCGGGAAGTGGGGCCTTTCTTTGGGCCAAGGCCTTAGGCGACCGCCTATCTCGCCTAACGGTCGGGCCAGCCCTAACTGCCATGCACATACTTTTTTCACAGACATGATACTGTTTAATAAAAAATGCTTCATGCTAAGAAAAACATGTCTAATGATTGTCTAAAACAGTTTCTTCGGAATGGAAATGGAGGAAGGGGGAACCTTCCCACGGGTATTTGATTATTAAAAACAGTAATACAAGAGAAGAGCAAGAACTCAACGTACATTGTCTTATGTATGTACTCCATATGTTTGTCGTGCTCTCTTTCTTCATATCAATGAGTTATGCATGTCCAGAAATGCTACTAATAGTTCAAATCCCACAGTTGTCAAAATATTTTTAATCTCAAGGAAAAAGTGGTTAAAAGATATTAATAAAAACAAGGTGGTTTCTCATTTACCGTGAGATTTAAAAGCATTTTTGACTCCTTATTAAAGAACTTATGGTTTGTTTCCACAGGCCACACCGCACGTAAATCAAGATAAATACATCAGCAAACCAAACTTCACCACACCACACAGATCTTAGTCTATTTAAATCGGGAATAATATGAAAGATCAGCAAGCAAAATTACACTCAATCCCATATCATGACTACAGCTATAACGGCAACTCCAATGAGTACTGCGAGGAACTTGAAGAAGGGAGTGTCGAAGAAACTTGGTTCTTGCGGCTTGAAGCCCTTGGCAATGAGATGGTTGATGGCCACATAGATGAACACCCCACAGGCAAGGCCCATGGAGATGGCGTAGATCCAATCAGCCGCTGGTCCTTGCGTTGTAGCATCAATGGCAATGCCAATTCCTACACCAATGGGGCTCGAAATGGCAAAGGCAAGTGAGTAGACCACGGTCATCAAGAACGGCCTCTTGGGTAGCATCCTAAGCAGTGCAATTCCCATGGCGATGGCAGCGAAGATTTTGTGCAGGCTTATAGTCCATAGGTTCCTCCATGCACTGGTCTTTGTATCTGGAATCGAATACCATAGAAGTTATGCTTCGTGGCGTTGTCTAAAGCAAGAAAATTTTTCCGTGGCTGGAAATTTTATGGTGCATAAGCTTATTCTCTTGTCAACAAAGGTGCAATATGGTGACAATCCACCTCACACTTCACTCATAAATAAGATGAGACAAGATCAGCACAGAAAAGATGGAAAATAGAATTAAACTTCTGTTACATTTAGAGATGCTCCATAAGAAAGATGTATAATTTCTCTCCCGTTGGAATTTATAATATTGTTCTTCATAAAGATCAGTAAGGACTACTTCAGATTTCCATTTCTTCTGAATTCATTACAACAATTAAACCACGATTTATTTCTCATTCATAAAAAGCAAGTCAGCTTTCGCTCAACCAGCTCAAGTTTCGAAGTTGGCCTACTGTCAGAAAATACGAGATGCGCTCCTTGAAGGAGAGTTATTTATCCTTGCATGTTCACCTTCCAACAAATAAAATCAACCCGCGGAGGGAATTTTGCCTCACAGAGGAGAATTCAACCTGAATTCCTGCAATTCCTGATGTTGTTTTCACTAGACAGAGCGAGTTTGTAAACCAAAATCCTTTGCATTTAACTTCTTAGAAGTAAAATTTTGTTCATTCACAGTCATTTTCTGCATATCTAACTTCTTGTTCATCTTAACTATTGGTTCTCGCACGATCCCTTGATTCCTCTGATTCCTTTGGAACCTTTTTTTTTTCCTAATTTTTTGTTCAAATATTACTTCCCTTGGACCTTACAGCAACCCCTTTTATAAATGACAGTGTCAGACCATGCAATCTGAATCCTTTGGAGCCTTTTTATTTCTTCTCATTTTTTGTTCAAATGTAACTTTCCTTGGACCTTACAGCTACTCCTATTATAAATGACAGTGTTACCTTACTATTTCTCACCTTCATCTCCTGCGCATAAGACTCCAAGAGATTTTCTAAATGACATGAAAAATTTATCACCAACATACCAGCAACTCCGACAGCTATCCCTTCGAACACGGAGTGAAAACAAAGGGCTAGGATGAGCAGCAACGTGTCTCCCAGCGATGTGGTCCTCACGAAAGTAGGATGGAGATCCGGCCTCATCTCCTCCCCATGTCCTTCGCCGCGATTCCCTCCCTCCACCTCCACTCTCGCCTCCTTCCTTCCACCCTGCGTCACCCAGACAATGATGCAGTCTCCAAACATGGTGATCAGGTAACCGACTGATGCTAGCATAAATGCGAAAGGATAAGTCTTGGACGTGAGATCAGCGAAGGTGCTGTTGGCATCCGCCAGGAAGTGTATGAGTGAGGTGCCCAAGAAGATCCCACCGGCAAATTGGGTCCCCATGAGAAGGAAGCTCTCATTCCATCTGTAGAAGTAGGGGGAGACTCCACCAGCGAAGGTGCTCACCAAAAGGATCACAAGGCACCAGATCTTCACGGCGATCAGGCCTCTCGACCGCAAGTTTTCCTGCTCATCCCCACTAGCATCATGGTCGTGGCCTCCATGGGCACTCACTTGGGAAAATGACATAACGAGGAAGAGGATGAGGAGCAAGGTTTTGCATAGAGGCCTTGAGGCCTTCATAGGAGCCCAAAATACTGGTGACTTGCAGGGCGAGGGAGAGCTAGGGGCACCGGTACTTTGGTGATCGCCGCAGTTTGCCGCATCAGCATCAATGTTGGTGTCATGGTCGTGGCATAATTTGGTGTTCGCTTGGAAGGACAGGAAGGGAAGGAGGAGCAAGACTGCCCAAAGAGGGCTCAAGGCTTTGATAGGAGCTGAAGCCATGGATAAGCTGGGGGATGAGGGGGAGCTGGGGGAACTGTTGGGGGCTGGCGCAGGGGCACTGGGTTGGGTGTCATGGTCATGGCCTTCATGGGCTCGTGCTTGGATGGATAACAGAGAATGAATAAGCAGTAGAAGCAATACTCCCCAAAGAGGGCCCAAGGTTTTCATTGAAGCTGGAGCGATGGAGGAAGCTCCTGGGGCACCTGTAGGGGCAAGTGATGGGGCACCATGGTCGTGGCCTTCATGGCCGCTTACTTGGAGGGAGAACAAAGAAAGGAAGAGGGGGAGCAAGATTTTCCTAAAATGCCTCGAGGCCTTCATTGGAGCTGAAGCCGTGGACGAGTTTGGGGATGGGGGAGACCCGTCTCTTCCTCTCTCTTCCTTCCCTCTTTGATGGGTTCTTCCTTGTTTACCTTTGATTTTGGGGATCGCGTACATGGGCCGTAAAAAAATTCATGCATGATTGAATAGCATTGGTACTTTTTATTTGGTTGCTGTGCAGTACACTTATGACTTTTGGAAGGTTGTACTGCACATTCCTCTTCGGTTATTCTATAATTTGTTTGAGAGTGCAAGACTTAAGGAGGTATTAATTAATGATAGAAATCATGTCGATTTCCCTTCGTAACTTCAGTCTTGATTTTTTTTATATGTGTGTACGAAAATCTTATCCCAATAACATCCCAACGGCTACGGGAGAGACGTTTCTTGGGTTATTCTTGCTCCTAAAATCAAAATGTTTGACTTTAATCCATCAAACTGTGCGAGTGACATATGATTTACGTAGGCTTCAAGCTGCATTGATAATAAAAAAAATTTATTCTAACACTCCACCGGAGAAATTCTTTACAATTCAATTTACTAAATCAAATGGGATTAGCTCATCTTTCCTAACTAGTTTGCATCAATAATAATTTTCACTACTAGCTTTCTGAAACAATAGCAAGCAATCCTTATTGTTGTCCACCTTCAGAATCCTAGTGAATTCTTATTAAATGGGTTCCCATGCTATTAATAGCTAATTTCTGAAATCTTTATTATTAAGTTATTTCTCGAAAAAAGAAAACTAAAATTATCAAGTTTACACCATTTTTTCAAAAAAGTGTCATTCCAAATAAATTTGGGAAAAAAACTGAGATCATCTTATGAGAAAGTTGGTAGATTACTAAAAAATCTAGTGACCAATGGAGGCTAGCTTCTACCCCCTTAATCACCTTTTTTCTTAAAAAAAAAAAGAAGAGGGGTGGGGGGGAAGTTGGTATAATATGTACACTAAAAGTAGAAGATAAAGTTATGACAGTAACTTTTTGTGTATTATATACCAATTCAAAGGCTAGCATATAAAAATCATATACATCATTAATCAACCTGTCAAAATCCCACAATACAAAATCATATCTCCCTCCAAACTGATTCATCCAAATATTATAATTTTATATCTCTAGCAATATCTTGGCACATCTGCTCAAACTTATTATAAGGACAGGAAGAATGTTGATAAGGCAATTCATGCTTTTTGGTGAAAGATGCAAACAAATCTATAGATGCAGTCTTTGCAATACAACTAAAATGAACTCTACAATAGAATTGCTCACCAGCTGACATATTGAACACAAGAGGTAAATAAGCATTTCGGTGCAAGACCCTTAGTGAAAAAAACAAATGGACACTGGATAGAGGAGAGAAATTGGTTGATGCTAAGGAGATAAATGTAGCCATCACAGAAAGAGGACATAAGCTAGCGCACCAGGATCGAGTTAGAAACCAAGGCAGCTAATTATGATTTAAACATGCTTATGCCGTGTCTCTGTTCATAATTCTGCAACGCAATTAGGGACAGAATAATGGTAACCAGATGTAGAAAGAACAATACATGCATGATTTTGGTATTCTAGTTGTTTGCTTTTCCCCCCATATGCATCAAATATCATTAATTGGATGCAGTTTGAGCTGGAATTTTATGTCTGGATCCATAATTAAGTATGCAGTTTGCTGAAAAAATTAGCATATTCTAGAACTTAGGCCTATCAGTCCATTGTTACTCTATGCTCCCGTATGAAAGTGGAATTATATATACATAACAGCAGCTGATTACAGCAACATTAACAGAAAGTTGCAAACTAATTAAGGCAATCAGGCTTAATTAACTTGTCAAGGCCCTCCTGAGCCCTCTCTCTACTGACCAGAATGTAGGGTTTGATTGAATTTTCTAGCCAATTGGGATTGCATCCTTGGCTAGAAAGAAGAACAATGAACATTGTGGGATTTATTCTGCCTGGATCTACAGTTAAGCCAAAGTGATCGGCCTAGCGCACACACAGGCATAGGCTGACTATTCTTTTCTTCTTCATTTCAAAAAAAGAGAAAAAAAAAACTATTCTTTTCTTCTTACTGGTTATTTTTCAGTGGCATCGATTGTCCCCTATAGCCCGGATCATTGCTCAGTAGAATAGTAAAATACTCGGCTGACAAGAACAATGGCGTAGATTCGGGTCATGGAATAACCACTTTGTGCAAAAGATTGCCAAAGACCAGATACGTCTCGGTTTGTCGAAATATTTAACTTAATATACGCACTTTCCAAAGAGTCCTCAAATGCCAGTGAGATGGTGCTGTTTTGGGTTAAACAAACGTTTACATATTTACGTAACGTGGAAACAAGCTTAGTTTCCTGGACGCGAATGGTGCATAACATTAAACCATGCATGATGAAGACTGGCATTGTATTTGCTATAAAAAAAAAAAAAAAAGGATTGGTGTCGAAACTATCCCGGGGGAAAACAGAAGGAGAGAGAAAATTACCAAAGCATACTTATGTAAAGAAACACACTGAGTGGCTCTCTAAACCTATAAGATTTTATCTATAGTGAAAACCGGTATTCTGCGATATAAGAGAGAGTATGATAGCTAGCTCATCTTTACAGAGAGATACTAAGCGTCAAACACGAGTAGCATCATAACTCTGCGTAAGAAAAGATAAATCAGAAATCCATAACCAAAGTCCTGTCCGCCTGAAGATTCTACTTCATGGATGGGTTCATACGCTCCTTCAGGATCTCTCTGTGGCATCTCCTCCATCAAGTCGACTACCATCCTTCTTTCCTTCACGGGCGGGCGGCAGAGATGATGGGCAGATTGGTGGGGGATGCAACTTTCTATCAAGACGTTCAAGGGTGAGTAGGGACAATGCAGCGGCTCCTGCGAATAAGGCGAGTTGGAATTGGACGGTACCCGCTCTACGTGCATCACTCCAAAGCTATCTCCAGTTGGAGTCCTGCCACAAGGACTAGCGAGAAACACCACGTTGGAACCACCTTTTGAAGCCAGGCCTATTGGATGGAAGAGAACCCAAGTGTCGTACGTTATTTGAACGATAGGGGCGGAAGAGAACGAGAGAGCGGTTGTGGAGTAGATGGACGGCAGAAAGATAAGCATTGGTTTGTAGGTTTTGATGTTAAGCTTCACAGGTCCTCTCCGTGAAATAAGGTTGGCGAGTGGGTGGGATATACACAAATAATGGATTTCTGAATGATTCTTTCTCTGTTTCTTTCTTTTAGGTGAGTTTGCTTTGGTTGAAGGAGTGCGTATGGTTATAAGAAATCTAGTATACTATACATGATCTTTTAGGAAGCCATGGATTGCCTTGTGATTTGTGTTAGAATAGTATAGAACTGTGTTTGGCGTTTGGTGTTTGAAATAATACCCCTAAGAGATCGGAGGTTTTATACTAGTTCGCTCCAATTGATATTGGAGCGTCGCCCACCTAGCTTGAACCTCGGAATATCTATTGAGGCGGCGCTCAGGAGGCAGACGACGCATGCAGGACGCGGCAAGCGGGCGACGCTGGGGAGGAGCAGCTGGGATTTAAAAGGGAAAAGGGTGGGCAACGCTCGGGAGGACCTCTTGGAGGCATGGAGTGCTTGGTTAAGTTCATTTCTATTTTTCCAGCTGAGGTGATAAGCCGAACCGCATGGCAGGCCGCTATGGAGTAATGTCTCCAATTTAATCTTATCCCCCTGCACCAACGAAAGACATCTTTAATACCCATACGGCTGCAATCTCAGATGAGCTTCTTCACTCCCACATACCAAACCCTCGAAAGGATATCTTCTTCCATGTTGGTGTCGGTTTCGGCAGCATGTATTTGATCCCTCGCGTAGTTGCGATGGAGCTCCTGGGCAATTCCTTCCCCATTCTCTTCTCTCACGAGGACATTTAGATTTACTCCCCTACCCTCCCACTCCTCGGCATTCTCTTCTGTACTTCGAAGGTTATCATGTTAACCCTTTGCTGCGGTTGGCCAAATGACCCAACCCAAAATTTGGGTTAGAGCTCATCATCGCGAAGCCTTAGACACAAAAAATATCAAATTTTACATAGATCGGGCTTTAAGCCCAATTAAAAAAGAATATGATTTAGGTCCAAAGCTTGGCCCATGATCAGCTCTAATTTGAGCCGAGCTAGAAAACTATGTTAGCATAATGAACATGTCAAGTTTCCCCTAGTCTTGCTTCAGATCTTAGTTGGACTCGGCCCCTTTGGAAATCTATAAAATCCCAATAGGCAGACTCCTCTTTGATAAGAAAATTCCATGACTCTGGCAACACAATCTGTTTTCCTGGTTTACATATGTTAACCTAACACAATCCATAAGAAACCCAATGTAGATGTTGATTTACAAAACTAGGATAACTTTGGTGATTGACACACAATTATTGGGCTTGGATGATTCAGATGCCCAGGGTGTGATGTAGCAGGAATTATCAAATGCACCCAGAAAAGACCAATCTCAAATTGCCTGTGTTCGTTGCAATGGCTAGCGTCTATATGGAAAGTGAATATAAAAAATGAAAAGTGGAAAAGCAAGGAGGGGGAAATAGTATAAAAGGAATTAGACTAATCATTGGCTCTTAGAAAGGGTGCATGAAAGGAGTTAATGGAAAATGAGGATAAAAATGAAAATAAAGATTAAAAAATAAAAAGGATAAACAATATAAAAGGGTTTAACTAAGGACCTGTTCGGCACCACCTTTTTTTTATAAAAAAAATAAAAACATGAAATCCAATTAATCAAGACTGATCTTTTCTTAATTTTTAATTTTGAAAAGCAGCTTACATAATTGATGAGAAAAGTGGAAGCAAAAATTTTTGCTTACATTATTTTCCAAAATAACTTTTTTGACCTATGGAATAAAATTGAGTTCCAGCTGCCATTATTTATTTCCCTCTTTTCTTTCTGACGACTGCTAACTTTTTACATTTAGCCCACCTGCAGAAATAGTAGTGCAATTTATGCTATATTATATATATATCTTCTACCTAATAATTGTAGCAGTGGCATGTTTAACATCTATTGTAGAAAAAATACTGTGAAAGAACTTTCTTTTTTTTTCATTCACCAAACATATTTTTAAAATTTTTATTGGGAAAAATTGAAAAACAGTAGCGACTACCAAATAGGTTGCTGCCGTCAAAAAATTAAGAGGAAAATGACAAATGGTTAAATAGTTTTTTCTTTTTTATTTTTGCAAAAAAAATGACAATGATTTTGAACATAATTTAAATAGAAAATGATGAGGATAAAAATGGAAATTAAGATAACAAATGGTGAAAATAATATAGAAGGAGTTAGATTGAATCATGGGGAGCAATAAATTAATAGGAGCTGATGCTTACTGTCAGGAACAAAATTCAAACCCTTGCCCTTCTATGTCAATGCTTGAGCTAGTGCCCTAAACCAACCGGACCATGTTGAAGTTTTCTTGAATAATACATAGCGAGGTTGTAACTTCCGCATGAAAGAACGATCGATTCTCTTTCACAACATCATACAATTTTGCATGTATCTTAAAGCACTTCAAACGTTTCTGTTCATTGTATATACAGATCTTGAAACAACCATTACACAATGTAGCAGTTGATTCGCATGAAGAAACGTGAATCCTTCTTTTACATGAAATATACAACTCTGTCCCATCAGAAAGCGCAAGGACCCCCCCTATGCATTCGGTCCCCTAGAAACTATGGTTGCCTTGATTCGAATAAATTCATGCTCTACAAGTAAATTTTTTGAGATCTATGTAGGTGGATAGATAGATGGATGAATAATGGAGTGTTTTGAGATCTATGCATGTGGATAAATAGCAGAGGATGAAGTGCTTTGAGATCTATAAAGATGGATGGACGATAGCAAAGCAGTGCCTTGAAATTTATGCAGAATGATGGAGTGCTTTGAGATCCTTGCAGATCGATGATAGAGAATGAAGCATTTGAGATCTATATAGGCGGACGAATGACAAGGACAGAGTGCTTTAAGATCTTTGCAAGCGTATGGATGATAGAGGAAGGAATGGTTTGATATTTGTACTTCCGAATGAATGATAGAATATGGAGTGTTTTAAGATTTGTGAGGTAGATCGATGATTGAGGGTGGAGCGCTTTGGGATTTATGCATATGTATGTATGATAGAGTACGAAGCGCTTTAGGATCTGTGCATGTGGATGAATCGCAAAGGATAACATGCTTTGAGATCGCATGAAAGCTTTGATCTGATATATCTAAGTTAAGGGTATTTTTGGTCTTTTTGTCTTACTCCTTTAATGGTGTCAAATCCAGAAAGACGGTTGGTTGCATTGCAATGAAAATAAAGACTTGGTGCTAATTGAAACTTTTTAACCTCTTGGAGTCTAAGTTTAATTGATCCAAACTTGGAGGGTTGCTGTAATTTTTCCAAAAAAAAATGCCTTAGCAACTTAGGTATCAACTTTGGTATAACTAGCCGAGAAAGTGAGCCTTAAGGAGGGGCACTGTCCTAGGTTCTTGCCCTAGTTGTCATTAAATCACAATCTTGTTCTCCACGGTCTCAAAATCAATAGTATATGAACAATATGCGAGAGGAACGATATATAGAGATCCATGAATCATGCGTAATATTAACAGACCATCCATCACTTATCATCCACCGGAACCTAAATGCTGTCATTGGACCATGCGAGAACATGGCTCTCCAAATGAAGGAACGATGCTTGTGAAGAACGCCTATACTGACTAGCCTATCATCTCCTTATCTGACTGTCATCAACGAGACCAAAAATTATCTAGCTCTTTTTTGAACTTAACAGCTTGTCTCACGTTAAATTCCCCTTGCCTCGATAACAAAGGCTGAATCCTTGGACCACCATATAGCATAGGTTGCCACACTGTACTCCAAACAAGCAAGTAGATTTTTTTGGAGATATCGATCAAACCCTAGAGAAAGTTCCTGTTATTTTTTTTCCACCTTGTAGATAGTTCACTGAAAACTCCGCCACTATTCATGCCATCCAAAAACAAATGCACCTATTGTTAGTCTCTCAAGCATATATCGAACAACCAAATAATTTTTAAATTAATTAGGAGCAGAAATGTGGTAGATCCAAATTGTTTTTCCTGTTTGTCAAATGTAAATAAGAGACAAGAATCGCCTACTACGTTGAAGAGCATCGATCATATAGAAGAACGTAGCCATGAATAGAGAGTAGATGCGAAATAGACATGCATGAGCGGGCCAACTGATATACGGACAATGCATTAACACCCGCTGCCACTTTCACCATCTTGTATGGTGCATGCACATAAATAATAAACAAGTGGGGGAAAAAAAGAGCACCGTTGCTAAGTCAAGAATCCCATTAATCCATCAAAGTTTCATGAAAGCTCAATTGATGAAGAGTTGTGAATAAGAGATCTAATTTAATAATAATATAGCTGCGTCGAATGGAAGTCTGCTATAAATCATGCATAATTTTCTGATACGACATTACTTCTATCTCTAATGATAGCTCTCTGTTTTGGACTTACCCAAGGATGTAACACATACAACATTCTCGAAGCCCACCTCTCGGTACTGGATCAGCGATCGAGTACCAGCCAGCGAGGGACCTCCACGTGGCCCAATGAGAATGCGTTCCAGTACAGCCCGGGTTCCTGTCGCCCCGATGTGACGATTGACCGGACCCCTTCCCCACTACCCGGCGTGCTCCCGCCGAGGGATGGGCTTACTGGGTCCCACCCGCTACCGTCCCATTCAGGCGGTCGCGCCTTGCCCCCCGTGTACCGGGTGCGGTCAAATCGCAATTATGGATCCGGGTCTGGTAGTTGGGTGTGCACGCCCCCTCCTTTTACTGCTGGTCTGGGGTCCCGCCCCCACGTGCGGTCTACCCTTCAATAACCAGTGCACCTCCCTCTCCCGGACCCCAGAGGCCGGACCAGCTAAAACAAAAAGTAAAGAAAGGCTGTCCAGATTCACCTGTCACGTGCGAGTCTCCGGGACCGAGGGATCGGCGAGGAGTCTCGATCGCTCCACCGGGATCGTACGAACTGTCGTCAGTCGCCCCACTGGGATAGTGGGATCCGGATCATTTGTCCCTGGGGACACCTCTCTCCATGCGATCCAACGGCTAAGATGTTAGATCCGTAGATCGATCAACCTTCCAGTTAATCAAATCAAATCAAATCAATTAAATTAGTTGGGAAGGGAGGGTTAAAAAGGGATGGAGAACCTCGAGCTCGGGTAAAGCTGATAACAAAGCCACGTGTGAAGCCTCCTGAGGCCTAATTGGCAATCGTACCGCCAGCTTGGTAGAACAATCATTCCAGGTTTATAGAATATCATGCACGTGAGATGCACGTGGTAGCAGAAGCAAGGGATGAAAAGGTTGGAATTTGGGTCACACCGCCAGGCCAGCTGGGAGCCCGTGGAATTATTTTTTTAAAAAAAAAAAAATTTATGGTTGTATTCTCTAGGGAGATCAGGTAAATAAGGAGGCACATGAACTTTGGCTGATGACAACAGTGACATGCCAGCAAACGTCTTGTTTGAACTCACATGGGTGGTCTTTTCTTGGATCAGTCCAAAAAAAGGTTCAAAGCTGTCCATGATGAAAAGATTTTTCAGCTCATCATCTCACCATCTCAACTTAGGATTGTATTTGATCTAATAAAATTTATGCCTTCACTATATAGTTTTCAACAGATAGCATTCCTTGTCACCGGTTGATTGAGAGACATAGAAGTTGGTGATTGGCCTATTACTGATTTTAATTTTTTTTTTCTTTGAAGAAATTTTAGCCATAACTAAATTTTCATCATCTACCATGGATGCCTATTGCTGATCATTAACTTCTTCAAAGAGAAATTATCCATTAAATAAAAATTTTAACAAAACAGTATAATTCCTGTTATTTGTATTGTAGTTGGTCTTATGACCACTGGCTACTACATTTACAGGTCAAATCTAAAGGAATCCAATGCAGCAGGGCCAGCTTTCCCCAGCAACCGCGAACGCCCATCGTTGTTCTCGCCATCTCACCCCCTCCGCCCGAACCCTTAGCGGAGCCCCTCAACTGCGTCCAGTACTAGAAGTAGAGACCCGTTCCCCGTTCCTGACTTAATTTTTTTTAATAATATCAACATGAACAATTTATTTATTCACAAGAAAAAATAACAGTAATGAATTAGGGAAAGTTTGAAAGGTGGATCACGGAATGGAAGAGGAGGCCGCTCACACCCTGACACAACCCCGCACGTTGATTGATTCCCTTCCACTCCATTTACTTTGTTTCACTCGCGTACGTTGAAGCGACGAAGCACATTAATATTTTGTCGTATTATTGTACTAAAAGAAATAATGTATCTTATTTGGATAAATAAATAAATGAATTAACTAATTACGAAGTGCAATAATTCAACGTGTCAGTGCGTCACGCCGGTCTCGGCAGAGCCGTAGGCAGAGTGATGCCATCACCAACACCCTCATCCTCATTCATTCATTCAATTTTGTCTCCTCCTCTCTTCTTTTACTCTCTCTCTCTCACATCCATCAATCAATCAATCCCTGGTTTGAATCAAGCAACAGAAGAGGTAGCCAAAAACAAGGGAAAAAGAGTACAGTAAGGAGTGGGCGGAGCACCCAAAAATCTATTGATTTCCCAAACGGATGCCAACGGAGAAAAAACCTATCATATAACTCTCTATTCTCTTCCACAGTTTCACCTTCCCTTCCCATTTCCGGCTTTCACATCGTGTCGCCACCAGAGATCACAGCAGATCCATCCATCTCCCCGCACCTCAAATGAGAGACCCGAAAATCTCTCCGAAATCACTGGTAACTAACTACCCAAAACAAGGTAAAAATAACAACATACAAACTATGTACAAGAAAAAGAACACGTCCGATCTCTACTTTCATCTCTGGCGCGCTCTCTCTCTATCTATCTTCCGACCTTCTTGCTTCCTTGCTTCGTTCCTTCCTTCTCGGCGTTGAGAAGGGAATGAACAAGTGTTTGTTGAACGATGTTAAGGGTAGTCTCGCCAGCAGATGAGCATGATGACGCAGCGGCGCATGATGTAGAACCTGGCCCTCTGTTCTTTTACGAGGCTGGCGCACCGGCTTGAGAAGGACCGCAGCGAGCCCGAGCTCGCCTTCCCCTCTCTCATACTCGCGGACTCCTTGAGGAAGGGCCCGCCTTCGCCCACCACCACCCTCCTGCTCGAGCTGCAGCTGCTACTCCTGCTCCCCTTCTTCGGAAGCTTCCATTTCTCGTCCATGTACAGCTCCATAGATCTATACTACTCTTCTTCCCTGAATCTGGATCGCTTTTCCCTTCTTCTTGGTAGGTTTTATAGAAGTGCACTGGAATGGTTTTGGTGTAGAAAGAGGGTGAGAACAGGGTGTGAGAGAAATCGGCAGAGAAAACGAGAGAGAGAGAGAGAGAGAGAGAGAGGAGGAGCAGAGGACTTGTGTTGGTTTATGTTTGTGAGACTGGTTTTAGTGCGGTGAGGTGATTCGGGAAGCGGGGGTTGGATATTTATAAAGGGGGAGGGAAGGGTAGGGGTGGGTAGTGAGAGGAGGGGCAGGAGATGGGTGGTGGAAAGCGGGCATCGATCGCCTGGGTCCTTCTGCCTCGGGAGCCCCACTCCTCCGCCTCCCCATTCTCACTCTATTTTCTTTTCCATCACTCGAACGAGATGGGAGAGATATATTCTTTTCTAAATGAGTCTGGTCCAGAGACTAACGTAAGGGAACCGTTGGGTCGTTTAACTATAGTGTAGGGTAAGCCGTGCAGTAGAAGAAAATAATATAACTTAATTCATTTCGGCTCTACCATCCATTCCGTCTGGCTAGCTTTGGATTAAAACACGAGAGCAGGGAAGACATCAAGATCTAAAACACCTACTGTTCTTCCTCGTTGCATGGCCCCCTCTCCCAAGCGTGACGCGGCCATCCTATTTCTAGCTTCAAAGCGCTAGTATTCTTTTTTTTGGTAAATAAAACGTTATTATTATAGTCATCAGTTAACGTAAGCTTTTTTTTACTATAACGTATCAAGCTCGATCAGCTACCCAACCCCGCACACAGGACAGCAGTCAACCATGGACAGGTGGACCTATATTTTGGTTCGCGCGTCGCGACGCGCGTGCAGGTAAAAGCAAATCGTGGGACCCTGGGCCACGTGAGGTGGTACATACGTAACAGTAGCCGGCCTAGCAACTCTGATCAGGATCTATACTGTGGCTCGACTGGCCCATGTTGTTGCCAAATTCCGACGACTATTCTGTGTCCATAATTCCCGTTTCCTACGGGAAATACCAACTGTTGGGTGACGCTTTCTCAGTAGATGCCCAGGAAAGACCTTCTCTCCTTCCTCCCAAACTTCTATAAATTCACTGTATAGCAGCGTTTCCCTGTCCTCCATTGCTTCTCCCATTATTGCTCCGCACGACAGGGTATTTACTTCTGTGGCTGGTACTTGCCGCTCTCGAGTGCTCCGTGGAAGAATCCACCCCACTGCTGTTCCTCCCATCTCAGGTATTAGAATTCAGCAGCAAGTATCCTTTGTGGAGTAAAAAAAAAAAAAAAAAGAAAATAAAGAAAAGAAGAAGGACGGTGAAGACGATAGGACATTTAACAAAGAAAAAGAGAGAGAAGAAGATAGGATAAGGTGGTGATGTGTGGAGTAAAAAAATGTCACAACGTGGTGATGCGAAAGGTGTAGCTCTCTGCCTTGTAAATGGTGACAGGCGAGCTACTCCGGTTACCTGCTTCCATGATGCGACGTTGATCCAATGACAGCCCTCCGATGTGCGTCCGAGCACACGAGGGAGCAGCCCAAAGGTCCCCAACCGCAGCTTTTAGATGCCTATCACACCTCCATCAGCGGGCCCACCCCCTGTCTAACAGGTAGCAAATGGAAGTAACATCCCCCGGCTCTCCTCTGGTTGTTACAAAACAGGCCCGTCTCCTTCGGCCGTGGAGGTGATCCAACCGATGGTGACCGCACGAGCGGGAGAGTGTGCCACACGAGTGGGGCGAAAAGGCCTGGTCGAGCTCACACGTGTCCGACGGCAGGAACGAGCGATCCCCGTAACTGGGAGTCCATCCATCGTTAGTCAATGGTCAACAAGGAAGTTGTGGTCCCATATATGGTTTGTGTTGCATGGACCCGTGAAGCTGACGCAATGACACATGGGACGACGTTACGGGGCCACGTAGGCGTCCAGGGTCCAGACTCCAGAGGGGGTAGTAAGGCGTGGGGCTGATACAGGGACAGGATTTGTGGAGTCGGCATCATAGGGTGCGGCCGTGCAGGGGGGACCATAGATATTATAATATAGAGGCGCCCACAGGAATAGGGTCTTGGCGCTATCCTCAAGGGAGCACATGCCCCCAAACACAAACTCACACACAAAAGCCACCATCGCCTTCTATTTCCGTTGGGACCCTAAGTAGGTGGTCGCCCACGTGTGGTGTACCCGCAAAGACCATCTTCTTTGACTTTGATCGGACGGCTGTCGTTTTCGTCTGCATGATCACTTGATTGATTGTGTTCTCGTAATTAATCATGACCTCACTAGGTTCTATCATATAGTGCAACTGATTGCACGGTATCATCTAACATTAACATCAGACATTTTAATCTGTCCTTGTAAATGCAGTCTAAGTGAAACATGGACGCAATGTTTGGCCAGTTTTATAATAAATCATGCACCGAGTGCTTATGACGTAAAGATTTGAGATGGCACATCAAAGCCCAATTAACCATCAAAGAAGTTTGGAAAGACAAATCATATCATGAAAAAAAAAAGTAATCTGTGACATGACCTCACATGTCTTAGAAGTCTGCACACAGTTATTGTTAAATCTTCCTTTACTAACATTGTAAGTGTCCTTCTGCCTCCATTCAATTATTGCCCAATCTACTGTACCCACACATTAGTAGTATTCGGATCATTGTGGCATCTTGTGGCTAACAACATAAGTTGCTCTGATGTCCAATACTATATAATGTATACTTGAGCTCATATATTTCCTCGTTTTGACAATTCTAACTACAAAATGAAAATAAGTGCTCATCCCTTGTAACTTTGAGTAATCATGGCATTATTACAAAACCCATCTCACACAAACTGATGGGGAGGGGGCTAGGATATACGACGGATGTCAGATTAAGAGCAGAGTTACAACAGGGAGTACACATAGCACGATATTTAGATCTCCTTTACCTTCCTCACCTCACGTCATGGCCCACTCGGGGACACAAACTCCCATAGCCTTTGGACTAAAGCGATGTACGGCGCCGCGTTTGCCCATCCCCTTGCACGGTAAAGCGCACCTCCCCTCTCTCACACACACACGCACACGCACGCACACGCAAACGCAAGAGCCGGAACCTCTGCCGTGCGGGTGCAGAAATCTGTATATTTTTTTATCATCGCCAAATAATCTGATTCCGAAAATAGATGGCTATCAAATATTCAAAAACAACGTATCATGAATGGCTGGCAATTTGACGAGGTCCATCTTACTCTATTTATTAGTAAACAGCCTCCGCAAATGGATGACAACAACGTACCATGAATGGCTGGCAATTTGACGAGGTCCATCTTACTCTGTTTATCAGTAAACAGCCTCCGCAAATGGATGACAGGGTAGATTAAGGAGTGTAGATAGAGGATCCAAACTATCTGAAAGCCATATATAAATTGCATCTTAAATAAATTGATATTTGGATATTTTTGAAAATAGACTTAATGTCTTGTTTTTATATTAAGAGAGGCAAAATCCTGTAAGCCTTTATTAAAAGAATTGATAATTACAGAGAAAATGAGTTAAAGAAAGTAGACCGTCTGTTACAGAAGAACTATAGATGTCAATCGTAATCAAACAAATTCATGAGAAAGCAAAAAAATAGCAACCTGTTAGTGCGTATAAACTAGAAGAAAAACAGAAAACAAGAATTGTATCATCTTTTGAAGAGCAGATCTTAATATTTGCAAGGGGTATATGATCCAATACTCCTAGTTTCCTTGGTTCCTCGTGTAGATCAGTGCTTGGGCGTCGGCGTACACAATACACAATGATACTTGGGAAATCGAGTTGCATTTCAAGCCTAGCTGATTGAAAGAAATGTGAAACTTGACTGGGATCGATACTTTCTGTCGTATTAGATAATTAAGCAAAAGCTTATAACGAGACTGCCATGTTCAATGGATTACTTGCTTCGTGTTCCTCCTGTATGAAATTAAACTCGGTTGGAACCCGTTTCCTTTCTTCTACCTTCTATATGCCGGTCTCTTAAAATAAAAGCACATAAAGATTCCTACGTTGCTTGACCAGTAAAAGTTCAAAAGTAGAAATAAATCCCTGCACCTTAACATCCATTAGATCGATGATAAGAATAGTGCTGGTACCCATACATGCATGGACATCTACGAGAGTGGAAGAGACTTAAGATTCCAACCTCACTCCTCCATGTGGCCATTGAAGTTGGTCTAGAATTTAAAAGAAAAAAACAGCTATTATATCATGAACTGTGGACTACGGCTAGGGATTCCTTTCTTACGTTCTTTCCATTGTTAAAGAAAACTTAGCAGCTATTAATCATGTGACAGCATCAGTTTAACTCCTATATGGAGCTCTGCCAAGCAGCCAAATTGTTATGAGTTAAGCTACTAGATGTGATATTTTGTATATGGAGAACAACAGATGCCAAGACTTTGTTTTCTCGCATGAAAAAGAAAAGGAGAAATGGGAAACTGCGAGCTGGTTATGCTGTAACGGAGAGACGTTTGATGCCTGGATTGGTTAGATTTAAGCTTCCAAGCTCATTTCTGCCTTTCTTCATATCATTCTATAGTATCAAATCCAAGTTAATTGATGCTGTCTCGAAGCAAGTTGCAGGTGGCCAAGCAAAATTTGATCAATTTCTCCCAAGACAATTAGGAGTATTGATAATACATCTACCACAAAACAGATTTTCCGCTGTAAAAGAATGTTATGCCTCCTTGAATATTGCAATCAGACTGCCTCGTAGGGTTCTACAAAGATTCCCAGAGAGAATGAGGTAGGGTCTGAATAAATTTGGGGAGATACACTCCTTTTCTAGGACTTGGACATGAACTTATGAATACATCATGCATGCTTTATTTCTAAAGAGCAGGTAATAGAAAAATTCCATATTTTGTAGAAAGTTGATGCAAGAAACAAGCCATATACAGCCAACTCCTGGAGCTACTTTAATTTGAACACCAATTTTACATGCAAAGTGAATACATTATTTTCTCTAGTCCAGCAACAACCACAAAGGAGCATGAAGCATGTGAACACATATGCATGGTCCCATTTCCTTTCCCTACTCAGCCCCATGAGATAAAGGGATGGTTGATGACAAAGCCATGGCCTTTGGTTTAGTACTGGCAGCTGCTATAGTCTTTGTTTGGCATGCATGGGCTGCAGGGGGCATGCATAAAGCCACTGTGGCGTCCAAGCAGCCAAGGAGATCCCACAGGGGACAGTGTGATGGTCCATATTCGTGCCTGCAGTAGAGGCCGGTTACCCTACACACAAGTTCTCACCCAAACCCTCAGACCTACGCTACTCATTGAGAGTGGGGCAAGGTGTACGAAAGAAAAGAGCAAATCTTTACTGCAGCACTGTAGAACACGAAAGATATCGAGTTGGATTTTCTTAACCAAGCCCAAGTACCTTCTAGACATATAATATGACTTGTAGACCTTTTATTTATCTTTGCAGTGGTAGACTCCATGGAAGGGAGAATTTATTCATTAGCCGAGGGAAGTAGGTTCTGCTAGTTTAATCATCTTCTTTGTCTTTCCCACCTATAGTCTACTCATCTTTCTTTTATTTAAGCCCCGTATATATATATATATATATATAGCGAGAGAGAGAGAGAGAGATTGGAGAATATGGGCTTTGTAAATTTTTTTTATAGATTCGGCCCACAAGTGTTTTGACCCAATTCTATTCTATGGCATCTTGTTTTTGCCCATCGAGGAGCCCATCGATTCAGAAAGAAATCCGTCAGCCATTTCTATATTCTCCGGTGCACGCGTTCTTAAAGCTAATACACTTTAGAGTAAATTACAAAAACGTTGTGTGATTAGGAGTAAATTAAGCCTACACTCACTTACCCCTCTAGTACAAGGGTCTGTTTGGATATTTATATATAACGGGACTAAAAAATCTGTAGAAAATGGGCTTGTTGGCCCATCTATCTTTCATTTTTCAAGAGCCTATACAACCCAGCCCAGGTACTAGCCTTTGGGCTACAGGAAGAAGAAAAAGACTATGGAGCAAAGTCTTTTTTTTTTTTTCTTTCTATAGGATTTGAGATGGATGGTATTTGGTTGCTGCAGGGCTATGCTTAAATAGACGGCCTAATTCATGAATCCTACAGAATTTTCAGCCCAATCTTACAGAAATATCCAAAAAAGATCCTAAGGGCCTGTTTGGGAAATCTAGTGGCAATGGACTGAAATTTCCATAGGATCATGGATTACATAATTTATTTAAGTAAGGCCCATATCTAAGTAATCCCTATCCAGCCCAAATCCTATTAGAAGAAGAAAAGGATCTCCACATGTCCCATTGCAATCCAACATGCCGATCGATGAGATTTTGGCCAAAACTAGGACGAACCTCCAAAAGAAAACAGGTTGAGTAGGCTAACCGGCTTCATTCTTATAGAAAATCCAGCTCAATCCTATTGGATTTTCTAAACAGGTTATAAAGTTTATTTTCATCTAACACTTTAATCCATAATTTAACAAAATATTACTCAAATCGTTAACCTAAAAAAGGACCCAGATATCACATCAAAAAAAATTAAAAAATGACCAAAATAACCTTAAATGATATAACAACGATCAAAGGATATAAGAAAACGTATGCATCTCTCTTTATCCAAAGGCATTTTTGACTTTTCATATGAGGTAAACAATTTTACTAACGACATCAATTTAATTGGATATAAATATAGGTTTTACAAATTATTGGATGTAAGCATAACAAACGTAAATCTCAAGGGGGATTTTATAATTTACTCTAAAGTTTATTGCCAAGCCCACACGAATATGTGGTCCATTCCAGCTATCATCCGACCTGGTAGACCTAGTTTTGATGTTCCCAAAAATGGCATAGAAATTTTGATGATCTTTAGGGGATGATCAGCATGAGTGCTCCTACTAGCAATATTCCAACTAAAAGAATTGCAAGATTTACTAAATTAACTATTCATGAACCAAATTAGGAAATCAAGTCCAAGTTATTCTTTTCAGAATTAAATTTAGATCATTAGAGGATATTTCTAGTCTACATTATTTTTCTCGTGTCAAAATGGGTTATGTAAATAAATTTTGATGCACTATACAATTTGAATTCGGTCTTTATTCAAGCCAACAATTTGAAAACTGATCTGAAAACTAACCGGACCAGCCATTGTTCTCTTTATATATGGCCTAGGAAATCAAGTCTCGCTTCTTCTTCTCATTAAATTTATAACATTTGGAGAATGGGTGAGAATTAACAAGTATGCTATACAGAAAAATTTGACGCATTGTACAGTCTATTTAGTCTACCTTCAGTCTCTAGATTATAAATCCTATCATACAGAAATGCTTCTGCTGAATTGTAGACATAGATTTTACTATCCCACGTATGGCATAGTTGTGACGTTCAAATAAGTTTATCAAAACTACCAAGAGAGAGGGAAAAACATGAGAAAACTAACTTACTCTTGGTCATCAACCATCTCATGCTTGCATCACCAATATACTCAGCTTGAAAATGGGCTAGTTTGTAAAAAATATATTCTATGACACCATGCATTCGCTAAATCAAAGCATCAAGCCTTTAGGAATGACATGTTATATGATGCTAAGAAACCAAATTTGTACATTAAAAACATAAAAATGTGATGGATTCTAAGCCTTGGTATTTCTAATTAGGTTTGCAATTTTTCACGGTATCGGTGCATGTTATCACCTCCAAAGGCAGTTACATAGCAAACAAGTTGCTCTACGATAAAGCAACTTGTTGGCTATGTAATTACCTTTGGAGGTGATAACATCTATATTATCAAAGAAGTTGTTCTCAAAAAGGTTTCTCACTTCCCTGTTACCAATAACAAAAACAAAAAGCAAAAAACAAAAAGGGTTACTCTATTTTATCATCTTCGGTGGTAATTTCAACGTAGCCTCCGGAATTCACGTCATTTTCTCGTCAGGGAATTTAACTACGAGACAGGCCATCACTGGTGAGGTGAAACCCAGTGCAGCTATCCCAGGCTTGGATAGGCCGGGCTCTAAGTCGAGCGAAGCTACGATCCTCGAAGAGAGTACCTAGCCCACGTACAAATCAAGAGAGAATGGATTAACGTCCAAGAGATCTACAGAAATCGTTCCAAACTTTTAAATTCCCATAGTTTCCAGGAAGAACTTCTACCGGATCGGGAGGTGGCATTTGCCACAAAACCATGCACAAAGTAATAATTTTTTGAACACATGCAGAGGCATATGTGCACATATTCCCAGAGGGAGGGGGAGGGAGGGGTAGCCTGGAGGCTTGTGCTCGTAGTGCTTTATACTGTCGATCAGGTTGTGAGGCAGCTCAGGCTGGATATATAGAAGGTGAAGCTCTAAACATGGGCCTTATTCCAAATTCCCGCTGCAAAACCCAGGCTTCGTGCCAACTCCTGCTGCATGGATTTTAATGTTAAACTATCTTATGCTCGAAACAATTAGTTGTGGATAAGTTCCCTCCATCCTTTATATTGGCAAGAAAAGATATCTCAAGCAAGAAATCCATGTCATATGGTAGCAATATAAGGACAATATATATGATACCGATCGAAATGCAGGATGTAGAACTGATCATGAAGTTTTCTAGCAAAATATTTAATCTCGCTTTAATTTCGGCATGAAGGTGTTGTGATAGGGTAGTCGATATCTGCTTTTACAAAGCATTTAAGAAGTAATGAATACTCCGAACTACATCATAATGCAAAAATTTAGATTGATGAAATTTTTTGAATAGCTTCTTAAGATATAGAATCATTTTTTCTTCCTAAAGCAAATACGAAACTGTAACAAATAGGAACACCATAAACAGCCGAAAACATAAATTTGATTAAGAAGCTGCAAGAGATCAATAAAGTATCTGTGAGCAGTCACTCAGTATGACCGGTGTGAGCAGTCAGTGGATTTATGGAATCCGTTGCGACATCATAAGTGTCCCTTAGTATTCCTATAACAGCTTTTTGTGGGCCAAAGTCTCAAAACATACTGCCTCGAATTAAGCTCTAAATTCTACTCCATGGTGCTGCCGGTGGAATACATTTCTGGAGCAAGGAATGTAAACAAGGGTGAAGCAATTGGAACACTGTCAGACAAGCCGCCTTTTAGCACGCTATCGGTAAAATATTACTTACAACCAGAAATTCATTGTAGAAGAAATTTGTCTAAATAAAGATGAAAATACTCGCTATGAAAGAAAATGAGTTTAATTAAGCATGACTAGTATAAGATATTGATCAAAATACCAGAAGGTGATTAATTCATAGACCATACCCATGATAGGTCATGACTACGGACGTTTATGGCAATATGAACTCAGTAGATAGATGGAATCAATTATTGCCACACTAGAAGAGCATCCCAAGTACTTCAAGGCAATTGAGGAGCTTTTGTGGTCCACATTGCTGAATATCTTGCTTGCAATGCCAGTGGTGCTCTTCTGCAAATCGAATATTTGGGCCAAATAATGCACACTTAGGTGATGTAACCATAATATCAGATAAGAGAGCTTCTTTTCTACCAGGAGAATAAAAAAAATATAAGAACATTGTACTGAGAGGCAGCACTTTCTCTCTCTCTCTCTCTCTCTCTCTCTCTATAGTAATGTAGTTCTTGACAACAAATACATGATGTAGCAATGGCATGGAAGGTTTTATCTGAATTTTGGAGGCATGCTAAAGCCCCTAGCAATAGAACACGTCAAAGCATGCACCTCAAGAAACAAGCACACAAACAAAAGCCCATGATTCTAAGGTACGGAATCCTTGAGGAATGATTGCCTATGAGACCGCTTTTTCGTCATGCATTAACCCAGAAAAGCTGCTACTACTTGAAAGAGAGAGAGAGAGAGAGGGAGGGAGGGAGGGAGAGAAGGGGAAGAGGGAGCAGCATTTTTCAATTCAAAGTCCATGCAGGGATCAGAGTGTCCATGGAATAAAGGATGCTCTCTTAATGTATACATCTCGTTGTGCTCATAATATTCTACCACGTTCGGCTTATATTAACAGTGTCCGACGTCCACCATAACGACCTGCTCAAGATCTCAGTCAGTGCACTGCTCTTATAGGACAATATTAAAATCATATAAAATTCAAATAAGAAAGCCTTCAGATCATGATCCATCGCATCAAGAAAAAAAATTTATCTTTCTACTTAGAAAAGAAGAAGACAAGGAGCCAGGGTTTTGCCTGTGCAAATCTCTCCCTTCTTTCCTCCTCTTCCATTGACGTGGAAGCATTGGAGAGCTTTTGGAGGTATCAGAAATAGTCATTTATTGCCGATGCAGCATCATCAAGATTCTCATCTCTCTTTCAACCTCTCTTCCGAGCATCAAAACCCTCAGAATTGAGTGGAGCTTTATCCGCAAGAGCTTGTGAATCTTGATGATGCCACACCAGCAAACAGTGACTGTTGAAGCTTTCGCATATTAATAGGCCTGCAACTTTCCATCAATATATTCTTCTCTCATCATCAGCCATGACAAAAACCTAATACTCCTAAACCTAACCCTAAAGCACAAAAATTGGAGGTAGGAGGCGAACAGTGGGAAAAAGCCAAAAGTACCTTCTCGATCAACAGAGTCCAGCACTAGGAAAGAGAAGACAAAGAAGGCCTTCATTGGTTCAAAGCCCACCAAGAAACGGAAAAGAGGGAGGAACAGTAGCATAAGAACCACAAGAAATGTGAAAAGAAGAAACAAGAATGACCTCCTATGAGAGCTAAAAGAACTCTATGGAGCTAGCTAGGAGGAGAAGAAGAAGAAGAGAAGCAGGGTGATGAGGAGCTTGGGGGGAGGAGGGGTATAAATATAGTGCCTGAGGATGATGTGAGGTGGTGGTGGATGGATTGGTTGGTGAGTATGAAGTTTGAAGCAGAGCGAGAAGGGGTGAAGTCCTCATGGAGGTTGTGTGGGGTGCGTGTGGTGTCAGAGAAGTATTGTACCCCAGCAGCAACAGTTACACATCTCAATCCATGGCTCCCCAAAAACCCCAAGACTTTTACTCCTTCCTGACCTCGGTCACTTGCCACAGACGTCCACCCACCCTTCGCCAACAATTAAAAGAGAGAAAAAGAGGGAGAGAAGAACCTTCCCAGAATGGAAACTCACCAGACCACAAGAAGAGCAAAAAGAAAAAGGAAACCCCTCCACGCCCTTCCTCTCTCTCTCCCACTCTCTCTCTCTCTCTCTCTCTGTCTTTAGGTTTGGAGGATCTGTTGCGTTTCCCGCAAGCATTCAAACGTGAGACTGCCACGAATTGACAACCCCGAACCGCCAAACCAAAATATCCCCCTCACCACCCCTCTCTCTCTCTCTCTGGTTTTTTCTCCCTCTCAACTCTTTTGAGCTAGTCTCATTTGGTTCCCACTCTCCATATCAAGTGTAACATTAGATAGCCAAAGAATCTTTCATAATAATAATAGACCGATCCCAGCACATGAGGTGCGTGGCTCAATATGTACCTGTTTCCTTCGTGACGGTTCCACCCTTTGGGTTGTTGGGGTTTCTCATTGCCGTTCTGGTAACTCAAGGTTCGCACTCGCCAGCTAGCTTCGTCCATTCTTCGTCACCAGGTATTAATGTCTAGAGTCTAGGCTTAGAGACGTGTCCCTATGACTAATTGGCTAGATCAGTGACAAAACAATGTAAAGAATAACTCCTTTGATTGCTCTTTAAGATGGTCAATAATTTGAAAACAGTTTCGAGAAGGAGAATTTATTTGATCGTATAAGTTTAGCATTTTGCTTATAAAAGCGGGTAGTGCAAAGGAGTGCTGGTGAGATGATGTATTGATGGTAAGTTGCTCAAATTGGAGGTCACGGGTGAGAGCTAGCTTGTGGTCTAGTGGTGACGAGGATGTTTGGAATTACGGTGGTGAGATCAGTCCAACTAAATTCCGGGGTGAAAGCAAGACCAAGGGAGATGAATATTTGGTCATGCTTATGGAATTGCAATAGTAATTTTTCTTTGCCTCTGCCATAAACGAGACAATTGATAGCCTGCATGGGAACTTGCAGAACCAAAACCACCTCTTAAAAATTATTGCTATGTTAGGTTAACATCTATTAAAATATTTGCAGAAGAAGAAAAAAATTTTAAAAAAAGAGAGAGAGGAAAATCATTTTATTTCTTTATTTGTCATATTCAGTACATCCTAGAGATTATAAATACTCATATACAGACTCCATACAAAAAAAAAATAATATAGGCTAATATTAGATCATGTTGATAAAGAAAAATAATACTCGTTGACATAAGTTATTATGTGATCCCTAAAATCACTCTAATGAGATCATACTAACAAAAAAAAATAGTATTGACCAATACAAGATCACCCTAACAAAGAAAAATAATATGAGCTGAAACAAGTTATTAAGTGATTTCTAAAATTATACTAACATTGCCCTTCAAACTCAAAATGGTACTATTATGATGGCAACTTAAGTTTAGAAACTAGATCACGAATATATCTAGAAACTGACGTACTAAATCAAAAGCTGAAGTAGCAGTTCAAAAACTAAAGTGATAGATTAGAAGCTGACATAGCAGCTAAGCGACGGATGTGGTGGTAGATCAAGAGTTGATGTGGCAGCATAGAGCCTGATGAGGTAGAACAGAGCTGTTATAGCAGCTTAAAAGCTGGTGTGGCATATTAGGAGTTGACATAACAACTTAAAAGCCGATATAGCAGATTGATATATTTGACTGACGTGACAGACGGACATGTCTGTCGATATGGCTGATTGACTTGTCTGATGGTGTTGCAGTGAGAAGACAAATAGAAGATGATAGTTACAATAAGGACAAAGCACAACGAGAAGGCAACTAAAGATCGACAATTCTCATAGACGGAGGCACAATGGAAAAGAAGCATTAGTTGAATGATTGGTCCGATGATGTGGCAGTAAGAAGATACATAAAAGATAATAGTTGCAGCGAGAACAGAGCTCAGAGAGAAGACAACTAAAAGTTGATAGTTCTCATAGACGAAGGCACCATGGAAGAGAAGCAAGAGACTTCAAACTAGATGGTGAAGGAGCTAGAGGCAACAAATAAAATCAGAGAGAGAAAAAAGGCTGAGCCATGGTGAGGAGAGACAATCGAAAATATGAAGCTAAGAAAAAAAGTGGTGGAGAAGAATTGCGGATCCATTTGAAAATAAAGAATTTTCGAGTATTAATCTATCAAAAATAGAGGATGTGCGGAAAAACAAAGGATCTATGGATCTACCAAAAAATAAAGGATCTTCGGGTGTTGATTTATGCGAGGACATGGATCAATAGATTGGCAATGGGAGTCTTCAAAGCTTCTAAATATGGCAACGCGACCACAACAAATATGAAAAAGATGCTGGCGACAAATTAGGTGATTGATGGCTCTGATACCATGTTAAAATATTTGCAGAAGAAGAGAAAAATAAAAGAAAAGAAGAGAGAAAAAATGATTTTATTTTTCTATTTCATCATATTTAGTACATCTCGAGGTTTATAAATACTTGTATATTGACTCTATACAAGAAAAATAATATAGACAGATATAAGATCATGCTAATAAAAAAAATTATACTCTCTGATACAGTTATTATATGATCTCTAAAATCACTCTAACAAGATAATTCTAACAAAAAAAAAAACCGATTGATACAGAATTTCGCTAACAAAGAAAAATAATATGTTCCGATATAAGTTGTTATGTGATCTCTAAAATTACGCTAACAACGTCTATGCAAAAATTACAAGTTTTGAATACTGCTAGGATAAGACTTATTGCAAAGATAGCATCTTAAACACCTTCGACCATCCATCTGCACAGATCTTAAAGCGGCTATTGCGTGATTCAACGTTGATCCATGCGAAGGTGAATCCTTCTTTCGCGTGGGAGATACACCCCCAACCCATTGGTCATATATAATTACCGGAAAATTTGAAGAATGCATGGTCTTTCCCTATGAAAGTTTTGGTGGAAAGTGTTGACGTTAGCACTAAGCATGCATTAGGGCTCAGCTATTGCTTCAACAAAGCTACAATTTCACTGGTTATTTTTGGTCATGCAAAGTAAAACGTCATTTTTTGATGGGAAGATAGTGCCTAAGAACTTAGCATTGACCGGCAACGGCTTTTAGATGCGTAGATGTCATGCTGCAGATAATTCTGAGATTCTTTCAGACTATTTTAATTGAAATCTTAAGACTAAAATTGATTTAATAGTATTGTATCAGCCAAAAGATATGACTGATAATTTGTATCAGCTTGACTCTTACGTATTTTAATGGAGCTTTTGTGCGTCATATACTATTACCGTTAAACACATGACATGGTTCATATTGCATCTTCTTCTTTTTTTTATGAACTCCTGTAACACCTTTATCCAGCATCGCTGCTGGTACGTACTGCCATCTTTACTCTTTTTAACAAATAGCTAGGCCGTCTTCGATATTTCTAGGGAGACCTAGATTTGTGCTTCCTTTCTTGTTCATGTGTGCTCATGCTCATACCAGGATTTACATCTGTTGTGGATAGAGGTGCCCGAATTTAGTCCCATATCGATCAAGTAGTGGAAAGGTCTGTGTCTTAAATGGAGGGCAAGATAACCCTTTTCCTAAGAGGCACCTTTTGTAGGGCAAAACCGTAAGGAGTGGCTTCCTATAAAGATCTACGATCCCTAAAGCGGACAATACCTTATGGGGGACACAGCTCGTTTTCTCTGCTCGGTTCGGTGTGGGACTGTGCTGTTGACCGGGTCAGCCCGACAACAGATGGAGCGCCAGGAAGGGGCCCCTTCCCCATCCCCTCCCGAGGACTGGGGGGCTGCGTCGGGAAAACTCGGCCCAAGACCTTCCCGCTAGGGAGGCTATGTTGTGGATAGGGGTGCCCGAATTTAGTCCCATATCGACCAAGTAGTGGAAAGGTCTGTGCCTTAAATGGAGGGCAAGATAACCCTTCTCTAGGAGGCATCTTTTGTGGGGCAAAATCGTGAAGGGTGGCTCCCTGTAAGGGTTTAAAATCCCCAAAGCAGACAATACCTTCTGGGGGACACAGCTCGCTTTCTCTGCTCGGTTCGGTGTGGGACTGTGCTGTTGACCGGGTCAGCCCGGCAACAACATCAAATGGGCTAACTAGCTAGCATCATCTTATTGCTCTGTTGGTATTATATTTTCGCTGTTATGACATTCTTTTATTGCAATCATAAGTAGTAGCTTTGAAGTAAGGACCATACAATTATCAAGTCTTCACTTACTATCTCCATCACCTCTGTTGTTTTTGCACAAACTGACCGACGCGTTTATATTACGAGATATGCACATACCAGTCGATGCCAATGCACATTAAGATATTGCAAAACATTGTTGTTTATTTATAAGAGTGGTTGGTTTTTTTTTTTTTTTGTGACTTGAGGGTGTATTGGATATACCTAGGGGATCGAACAATCAGCTGTGCAAGGCTGAGATCATTTGGGGAGTCCAGTCATGAGAAGCATCCGGTCTATAGAGCCTAGCGAGTTAGAGCCAGACAGAGCTAGAGAGAAACTGGGAGAAGCAATCCATGTGGGGATGGGGTTGGATTGGCTGGCTGGGTGTTGGACTGGCATTTGGCAATCAAAGTATCCATCTCTACGTACCCGTCCATCCATCCATCCATCCATCTATCGCTGTCCCTGTCGGTTTGTCACGTCAGAACTTTTGCAAGGCTTTTAGGGCCGCATCGTCCCGCTGGCCATCGATCATCACCCGTCTCCAGTCTCCGTCCGGTCCCGCGGACGAGCCCTGAGACTGAGAAGCCGAGCTACAAACAAAGCAGAGCCCGAGGGCGATTGCTGCCCTCGTCACGCAGCTCAGCCACGGGTCCGGCCCCTGTCACGGACCAACGCATACATAGCGAGCTAGGGACAGCCGGACAAAAGCGCCACCCCCTCTCTCTGTCTCTCTCTCCCTCCCTTTCGCCCTTGCACGCTGTTCCCGAACCGTATCCCTCAGATATCCCCCCTTTTTTTCGGGTGGGGGCTACGTGCTTTTGGTGGTGGCCAGCAGCTCCCCTTCCTTTCTGGAATATGATATCCCCCTACGATTCTGTTCAACCATACGTCCTGGCCCACCCCAGAGTTAAAAAAGAGAAAAAAGGGTTCATGAGAAACCCCTCCTTATCTTGATTCGCTTGCGTTGCATGTGGTGTAGTCCAGCGGTACGTAGAAGTATCTGATGGAATGAGAATCTACGTATCTGATGGAATGAGAAATTCTCATTCCATCTATCATTGTTGGCAGGAGTGGATTTGATTAAATTTGTTATTACCTTTTGGTTTATGTGCTTCCTTTTCTTTGGTTGTTATGAAAGTGTGAATACAAGGGAGTATATTTATATTGGGGAATGTGCTGTGCTGTGTGCAGCTTCACATTAACTTCTTGGTGTTGGCCTGGCATTATATATAGCATTTGGATTATATGTAGTAGTGTAAAAACTATGGATTATAATTAATACTTAATTTGATATGGGTAGATTGGTCTCCAATATCCAACTATGTCTCACAATCTCAACTCTCACAATACCATGCAAAGTTGGTGTTCAAAATGAGAAGCCATCTTCTAACTCAACTGGAATTAGATTGGAAAGGCCTTGTGTTTACAAGCTCATGTACAGATAGGATAGCTGAGCCAGTTGATGTTAATTCATTAACTGAAATTAAAGGAAAAATCATAAGAATGCTGATAAATGTTGGAAGCAAAATATCAATCGGATCAAAACCTCTACAACATATTTTGATTGGTCCATACGCTTACATACATGAACAATTTTAACTTTAATGCACAAAGGTACAAGACATGCTTTCGAATAGAATAAGAGAAATGCCTTGCTAACAAACTTTGCTGTGCGAAATATTATAGGCATCTAGAATAAAAAGGCACATTCCAATTAACAAGGGGACTACCATGCACATGATGCTTATTTTTGCGAAGGTAAATCTTAAAGTTCTAGTAGACTTTGTCAAAACAATTTTTTCGCTAATTAAGAGAAGCAAACGATCGTCGTGTCTCTTATCAAAAGTTGGGAGAAACCTTGGCCCTCTAATATAGTAATCTTATGCTGTAAAACACATCCAATAGCTCGAAAAGCCGGTTGGTTCCTATAGTTAGCAAGAATAATTATTCACTACTAGCTGCATGCATAGACAGACCAAGTTGTCTAGGAATTCTCATTGGAGGCCTTGAGATATACATACATCCACACACACTTAGATGTATGCGTGTATATATATATATATATGCCAATGTAAGGCCAAACCGCTTTTGACGTCTACATTGACTTTCCTCTGGAATTTCTCTTGCACCTATGACCAAATTTCGTGCCATGTTTCTTTGCGTGCCTTTCACTAGTCATCTTGGTGGGCAATCTATATAACCTCCACACGAATCTCACCGTTCTCTTGAGTGGATTCCTCTTATGGAGCTCTAGTTATACGGGTGCCTTTACGCCGGCTATGCTATTGCATTCTTTGGGTAATCGTTGAGCAGCAAAAGGCCTCTCAACCGAATCTATGAAACCTTATTCAAAAAAACCGTATCCGGTTGCAGGTGAGTATACATGAGAGAGAGCGAGCGAGAGAGTCAAGGCACACTCGGACATGCCAATGTGGAAAAACAAAAAGATGCAAAGGATGCACACGAAAGGTCGCCATATAGATACGATTCGGTTGCTGCACCTAACGTCTCACCTCGTAGTAGTAGATAGGGTCTACTGCTAGTTGTGACACAGAGGTAGGTGGTTGGTCTCGGTTCTCTCCTGCTGGAGTTGCGCCATCTTGTCCACAACCACCTGGCGATGCTAATGCGTGCCCAGGGCTCACCCAACGAGTTATCGAGCTAGCTCGTCTAAATCTTGAACTGCTTAAGCTGTAAATGTTTGCTCATTAAAAGAATACAGGAGAAACAATTGAAGACATCTTTTATTGTTTGAGAAGCTAAGAATTACAAAAGGATAAGAAAGAAAGAAATAGAGAAAGAAACGAATGCATGCCATCCAATTGATGGCATGCGTATTTCCCTTACAAAACAAGCGCGTCACTTTGTCCTGCATGAGTTAATTCCAGAAGCCACGCTCAAATGAAACCCTTTTATGATCGGTTGGTAACAAAGAAGAGCGGATTAGTTACAGCAAAAAAATGCACCAAATTAAGAAGAGTAAGGGATCCTGAAGAGGTGGTCGAAGGTAGGTCTAGCACTTGGGAAGATCGGACGGTGGAGGCAGCAGCTTCTGACTGGGGAGCGGTCCATCGTTCACCACCCACGCCATCCTCAAGCCCCAGACCGTGTGCACGTCCAGGTGGCAGTGCATGAACCATACACCTGTCACAACGAAGTCATTCTCGGTCATCTTGGACTCATAGCTCATGGCATGGCCCATCCACAGCCCAAAACAATTAAATCCCAGAGGCCTCGTCATCATTAATTAATAGATATACTAATAATCGATCAGGTAATTCATTGACTCACCGGGGTTGTCGGCCCGGAATCGGATGGCGACCCAGCCGCCAGCCGGCACTCCGACCGTGTTCCTCTCGATTGGGTCTGCAAGATTGAACTTGGCCGGGTCCTTTGCCGGGTCGTAGTTCCCGAATCCTTGGCCCACCACGAAGAAGTTGAAGCCATGCAGGTGCAATGGGTGGCTCTCGATCCCCTGGATGCTGGTGTCCTGCATGACAAGCTCCACGCTCGCGTTGAAGGGGAGCACCACCAGCTTGGTCCCGTTGGTGACGAAGGAGTTGTTTGGGGGAGTCCCCGTGTAGTTGAAGGGGAAGGGAGGATTGCTCGGGAAGTCGGTCCTGTACACCCCCTTCGACTGCCCGAAGAAGTGGGCCTGCAGGAGGGCGGTGCTCGGCAACGCGAAGGAGATGTTGTTCACGCTGGCAGCAAATTTCGTGCCATTGGGACCTTGGCAGGTCTGGTTCGTCGGGCACGGGCTTGTTCCGAGGCCTACCGTGAAGTAGAACCGTCTGTCCACGGTCTGCGGCACGTTCGCCGGGAACTGAGCGTTTGCCAAGCTACGTAGCTTGCCGGTGAAGTTTGCGGCGAAGGCGGTGTCGTTGAGTGATGGTAGAGTCGGTCTCGAGAGTGTGAGGTTCTTGGATGGAGTTGAGGGGGAGGAAACGCCGGGTGGTAGGTATTCGAGGAGGCCGGCGGTGGTGGTGTTGTCGAAGGCTCCGAGACCGGTGGCGTAGGGCCTGGCGGCCATGAGGAAGCTGGCGCAGGGGAGGCTGGGCTTGGTTTGGAGGAGAACGTTCGTGGTTTGGCCTGGCGTGATGAGGATGATGTCGGTCTTGAAGGGCTTCGTGTAGATGGCGTCGACATCGACGACGGTGAGCGTGTGGTTGGCGATGCTGAAGAAGAGCTCGTCGTTGAGTGCAGCGTTGACCATGCGGAGGAGGTACGTCTTCCCGGGCTTCACCTTCAGCTTAAACGTATCTGCTTATATGCATGAAAACAAACAAACAAACAAAAAAGGTTACAGAATCCTCGGTGACGAGATATTTAGAAAGATGAATAGGATTCTTGATAATCCAATGCTTGGATTACCTTTCAGAGTCGTAAGGGTCCATATATCCTGGTTGATATTTAATTAGTTTGTTGATGAGTGCTTAATATATAGCGGTTTAGGACTTCAGGTTGGTTAAGCCCTTGCACCCATTCATGCATGCTAGCTAATTAAATCACTTTAGGTCTGGATTAGAATTAGTATAAGTCTTGCTGCTGCGAGTGTTTTACCTTTTGAACAATTGTACAAGGGACCGGGGAGCCCGTTAATGGTGTAAGCATCGGAGACATTGGGGCCTGCACCTGTCTGTAGAGCCTGAGCTACTACTGCCTCAGGATCAGTATTAAACCACTCTCCTGTGATTAATCCAAAAGGCCAAGTTTTTTTGTCAGTAACATTATTACTTCGAGCAGCAGATTAATCTTGCAAAGAAAAAAAAAATGGTTAAGTATGTTAATGATCTCGTGGATCAATTTCATCAGTGCATGATTTGACAAGAATTAGCTTGGTCATTACCAAACATAATAGGGATTTCCTTGTATGGTTTGGCGAAAGGGTAGGGAACCCCACGTTTAGGAAGGATGATGATGGGCCCGTAGAGGGTGACCCTCATCCAAGAAATGTGAGCATGCCAAAAGAGTGTCCCTCTTTGGCCCACGATCGTGAAGTTGTAGACATAGCTTTGGCCTGTCTGTATCGGGCACTGGGTAACATATGCCGGCCCATCTGCCCATCCAGTTTGTATCTGCCGAACTCCATGCCTGTCAAACAAACGAAGCAATAGCCCAAGTCATAGCTAGTTAACTCACGGCAACAACGTAATTCTGTCATCTTCCTATATTACAAGTTATACTAGTAATGATAAACCTCTTGAGTGAATACATTACCAGTGAATGGTGACATTGTTCTTGACATGGTTGACGACCCTAACGATCACACGATCGCCCTCTCTTGCGACAATTTTAGGCCCGGGGAACTCTCCATTCACCGTCACGATGCTCCTGGTGTGGCACAGTCGCGTAACATTTTTCCTTTGTATCTAGAGAAGCAATTCAAAAACATGCAAACCATTAGCCAGCCGCATCGCAATTATATAATGCAACTCTTCATCTGGAACAAGTTAAGTAGCCTACGTCGAATTTGTAGTGCCTTGTTATGCTCGCGAGCGAAAGCTCCGGGAGTGCTAAGAGGGTGCCCAAGACTAGAAGTAAGGTGGCCATGGAGATGGTCGAAGCAGCCTCCATCTCACCTAATCACCCCTCCCCTACCTAGTGACAATGAGAAGCTAGAAAGATTAATGGGAGATGCTAGTTGGAATCCTCCTCAAATTTTGGCGCAGAGGTCATGGAAGGATGGGAGGTCATATATATAGTGGTGTGTTTGGTTGATTAGGTAATGACATGATTAAATATAATACAGGCGCATTCACTTTGGCATCCTTTTTTTTAACTCGACAGTGGAGTCTTGTCGGGTTCGCCTGAGAGTTGGGTCGAGCTGAATTTTAGAGTGCTGTTAAAGTATGACTGTCTTTTTAAGCGATCTGTTTCCTCGGTTGCATTGCCAAAACCACCCTTCTTATACTAAATTATATCATTAATCTTGTTGAATCCATCATCTAACGGCCGATTTCCCTTCCATTGGTAGCTCAGGGCCACTTTAATGGCCCGGCCACCTACACTAAGTTTCAACGTCGCAGGGATCAAGATGGAACTTATGCTTTTGTTCACAAAAATGGACTTACTGTGTTACGGACCCTAGAAGCTGGTTAGGTGCCCTGCCGCCATCCCGCTTCTTTCATGGCATCTCAATGGATGTGGCTCACAGTCACAGATTGACCTTTGGAATTGATAGCACTTTGTTTCAACAATTCACTTGAGATCAAAGGGACCCATGACATGTACATGTCAGGCAATGGATGTACACATGTTAAAAATTCAACAGGAGCAGCAATGCGATCCTAGAAGCTTCATTGCACCTAACTCGTTTCTATGAGCCTGATTTCTTACGAGAACTTTTTAATTCCCAAAGAAGAAGAAGAAAAAAAGGTTTTTTCTCAAAATAACCAGTTCTCATAAACTCTCCTGGCTAGGCGTATCTACAAATAATTTTCACTGCAAAAAGTGCATCTAAACCAGCTTTCTAGGATTCACCTTTAATCTAGGTTTTATGCATGACCATGAAACAAATATGAACACCGATCGAATCATTAGTTCAATTCTCTGCAAGTTTCAACAAGAAAGTTCCAAAAACGTATCCTGGTAGGCATTTTAGTTAACGGGCTATCTGTTTATGAATAGGATTTGGGAATTATAATGTGATAATATATGTTGCCGTAAACTAATTCGAGATAGATTAGAAAATAAGTACAAATAGTAGCTTGCTGGCTTAGCAAAATCATGCTACGACATGAATAAATATGAAGTACTTATTCTTGTGGTGTATAGAACGTGCGATGCATGTCCTTCGATGTTAATTTAATTCCTTGTTCCCATGACTTCTGATTCATCAAGCATTGCATCTGTATCTTAAAATCTTCCATGCGAATAAGCTCAGACTGCAGGTACCCCCCACCCCCACCCCACAAAAACCCCTCTCTCTCTATCTCTCTCTCTGGGTTTTTTTTGTAATTTCCGAAGCAAACCTTTTCATTTGGAGTTGAAGCTTTGAAATGCACAGTTGTTGCCGGACTAGTGATCCAACTGGCAGAGACAACTGCAGTTCCCACAATTTGAAGGGATCCCTCTCGTCAGCTTTTGTTCATCGTCTCCTTGGGGACCCCAACCAAGTCATCTCATTTGTCTTAGTAACTAAGGAAGCAACTTTTGGCTAATTAGGTAACCAGGGGTAAAAGAAAAAGCCATGCTCCAAGCCCAGCCTCATCGCCATATATTTCCTCTAGAACCATTTCTACCTCTTCGTTGTGTCTCTTGGAAGGGAGTTTCATGAATCACAACCATTCTGCTGATGGAAGCCCTCCACCATATTGGTTTAGGGACAAATATACCGTTGGGCATGATGGTAGTTGCCAGGATAACGAAATCCTACCCGAATCCAAAGATTAGAAAATGACTGGGCTCTCGCCCTCCGTTCCTAGTGGGAGTGGGTGAACCGAATGCTGCATTTGGGTAGAACTACCATTTTTTAACAACCACGGGGCGTCCAACTGGAGCGTTATCGCCTTTGGCTCGTGTCCTTGGAATAGAAATTGGAATGAAATTTAAATACTGAAAAAGAGTCAGAGCTTGGGTTTTACAAAATTGGGGCATTCCTATTCCCCCATGGAATTGAAACGAGAGTGGAACTCTTTCCTACCAAAATGCTGAAATTGGAGTCACTCATTTATATTCTTATTTTAGAATCCAACTCTCCTAAGCCAAATATGCCCTTATTTTTTAGGCTATACACCAGCCGATGTACGTAACCCAGATGAGCTTTTAGATTTGCGTAAGACAAGGATTAAGAATCTAAATCTATGATAATATTTCATTCTTAGAATTCTCATAAATAGATCAAATTTTATTCAATAATATCTTTGTAAGATTTCTCTTCTTATTCTTAAGCCCCAAACTCGTGGAATACCGGATAGCTATGCCTCCCTATTTTATTATATATGTATTTCCTTGAGTATTTTCATTCCCTTTCTCAATGGTCTAAAGTGATTGGGGAGCGACACAGAAAGAAAAAAGGGAGCGCATCTACTAAGATAGAAGTTTATCCAACTCGAAGCATCATGTGCATCTGCGCGTGTTCCGTATTACCATCTAATAGAATGCGTTAAAAATCATGTGCTCTCCAAGTATACATCAGGATTGTAATGCCCATCACTCCCTGGTTGGAGACTGTCTTCATCAAAGACCACATCGACTCTAAAAACTTATTTCAGGAGTCACGTTTGTTTGTTCCATGGTGCTTCCCTGCTTGCAGGTTAGTTAGAGAAGGTTGTGAGTCTTGCGCATTGGTGGGAGGACAGTAGGGTTAAACAATCGATGGTCCATGGACCACTCAATCGATAAAACTTTTGAACAGAGCATAAAACTTCTCCACGTCCGGCCGTGCAACATATTTTTCTTTTCCCTCACAAGGAGGAGGATATAATGTACAATTAATGATAACAATAGTTGAACTAGATTTCATAATGCAAGCACTTTCATAGAAGAGTTGTCTAGCTTTATCCAAACGTTGTCAACAGACAAATTTGTGCCCACCACCAAAAAAGAGAGATTGCTGATTTGCTTTCCAAATGTTCATCTAACTCCTCCAACTCTTTGTATGAAGTGATCAGATTCCTGGACTTATAGGTGATTCAGTGTGGCTCAGTTCGCAAAATTCGATATCGAGATCCTTGCTGTTGATCATTAATCATATCCAGAAAATAAATTTTGAATGTCCGTCCAATCAATCAAGACATGGATGGTAGCTGAAAGTGACGAAGGAAACAAGTAAATCACTTTAAGTCGAGCTCAATTAACATGACTAACTGCTCCATAATATGGAACTTTTAAAAAACAAGAAGTTCTTGCATCTGATGCCGAGCACGCCAACCATAAGAGGTCACTTTCTAAGAATAAACTTGAGCAAGTTCTCATCTATCATCGCTGGCATGGGCGGCATCCGCCCCATTACTTTGTCCATTTTGGTTGACCTGCATAATGAAGTGAATAATGTCAAGAAAAAGTTCCAGTACCCACCACCTAATCTCACCAATATGAGTCAAGCTTTTATGATGAACTCCTGCTTATAGTGTATGAAAATTGGACGACAATAATCACTCTTTGAATAACTTCTCCATGATATTGCTCCACTAATTTGAAGTAAACCACAAAACAAAATGAAGATGCTGAGAAATATTATTTAATCTTAAAACAAATCAAAGTGTACTAGTTCTGGTGTTATCGTAATTATGGATGAAGCAAATTATAATTTATTGGAAACACAAAATTTTAGAGAACTATGGTAACTGAAATAGGGGAGAAAACACATAAAAATAAAAGAGACATTGATGGTTGCATGTTTGAGACCAATTATATTATTTCCAGAGGATGGTGGTGGCATATTTGACAGATTATTGGCCATAACATCTAACAGCAAGAAATGTACATACTTTATGCACATTCGAAACTAAAAAGGACTGTTTGCGGATGCAAAAATTCTCATGTTTCTCATAGAAGGCCACTCCAAGATGTATCTGCTAGAGTTTCCGAGATTGGACAACTTTTAATAGGATACCCTGCTTCATAGCTTATCCAAATCAACTCAATACGTTTACCACCACTTACACATAACTGGTTCACTATAGCTCCAAAACTGGCACTTAAACATGAACTCAACCAACCTTTACTACCTGGTATCTCATTGAGCAGAGCTTCCATTCATAATGCAAGAAAGACGATCATACCAGATGCATATATATACATATATGAAAGCAAGCAAGTGCATAGCTTTTGTTTAATAACTAGAGAACAAAAAGGTTTTGGAACGATACATACCAGTCCCGAATTTTGTTGACGTTGTCCCAAGCAATGGCCAAGAGATTAACGTTTTCATGAATCTGCATATTGAGAGTAACTCTTGCTTTATAAAAATATATATATAAGATAAGAGCATATGTAAGTCAACATACTTGGCAAGCCAAATTGTTATGCTTTGCAAAAGTATGATAAACATAAATAAGCTTTTAGTGAAGGGGGACATGTTTTAAGGCTCCTGAAAAAATGTTTAGCAAAACCTCATGAACTTGAATTTAATTCAGGTCTTCCATATTGCTGAAGTAAGCAAAGAGGATGGTCCACACCTAAATACAAATGGTTCGACTTCCAACAATTTATTTACCTGGAAAGATGCAAGATTTGAAGAAACTTGAGCAAAGATCTGTTCGTTTTCTACAAGTTCTTTCCCTGGAAGTACAGTTTCTGTAAGAAAACATACGGAGCAGTGAATCAGCAAAATCGACTGCAGTAATAGGAGAAAGAATAAGCAGATGCAACCCATAATTTGAATGTCACATGTACCATAGTCAATTATGTCTTATCTGCCCAGAGTATAATAATGACTTCTGGAAAAATCAACCTTGGCCTACCTTATGCTTTATCTTGTGCCTTATTTTTAGCATCCTAAGGATTAGGGAGATGGTGAAAGATTTTTCTTTGGCGCGATGATTGGAATACTAAGTATTGAAGAAATGTCAAATGTTCCTATTAGAAAAGAATTTATCCTGAAAGTCATTTGATCGTCTGACTACCATGAAACCTATACAAGAAACATAAACATGCAGAAGTATACCAGTGTCTCTAACAACTTGGTTAGGTTTGATAATGCATTGATGCTAGAAACAAGGCTTTGGCAGTTCAAGAGTGAGTGACAATGATGTAGTGAGTATCCTACTTAGATGCTTTATCAATGGGAAAGATGACCAACAAAATAGCATATAGTTACTTGAAATATCACCATTACCATCCAAGGAAAGTTCTTCCATAATATCCATCTTTTCTGTTGAAGGAATTTGTATACTTCCCTGAAGAAGAGAGCAGAAATTTTCTCAAGCTTCAGCAAGGCAATAGGTTTGTATATTATCCAACCAAAAGCAATTAAGAAATTGTTTACTAGTTGGAAGGCCAAGAAATGACAATAATATTAAGTAATACTAGACATATCTCTCCCCAGGCTAATGCATATAAGTGTGTATCATTTCAGTGTATATCACAAGATAACTATATTAAAAAAAACATTGGGGAAGATTTGGATCTGTCAAATTCGCCCATATCGGGAATGTAGTCAAATTATATTGTACACATTATATTATAAAGATTCTGTCCATGGGCAAATTTGAAATTTATATAGTTTTCTAATTACAAGAGATTTTCATTTAAATTTAAAGAAATTTTTACGTAACTCCACTCCAATCCTCTCTCTTCCTAATCATCTCTCTCTTCCAACCACCTTAATCGTCTCAAATATATTCCTATTTAATCCACCACTTTTTGAACTACAAAATTTTTCTCCTCTTATCTATCCTCCTCAATTTTCTCTCTCCTCCAGCCATTTTAACCCAATCAGATATGATCATATCTAATCTAAATTTATTTTGAATTACATAAATTCTATAATAAAATATCGTAAACAATGATGTTTAACATAATTCCAAAATTTACTCAAGGAAAAAAATATTAGAACCTTTCCTAGACAGAAAAGTCCATGCCCACAAAACAAAAGGGGCAAATATGTGCACCATTTATGTGCAGATGCAGCCACACTTGATAGATCAACCCGCCCATGTTTGAGAACAAATCCCTTCTTTCATGTTATCATCTTCATGCTTCCTACCAATCACCTCGAACCATGTTAGCATGTAATGCTAGATGTATAAAAGATTGCTTGTAAGCATAACAACCCTCTTCCTAGACCTCATGGCATCGGTCTCCCTTCTCTCTCTTTAAATTCTCTATAAATTTCAAACCCCATTCTAGGCATGTGTACACCACTACCCTTGCTACTATTATTATCTCTCCCTCCACCCTCTTTTCTAATAATTATTATCTTGCCCAAACTTTCCTAGTAGGTGTACTAATTATCATGCAGTTATGAGTGTGCTGATTAAAGCATCATCATGAAATAGAGAGTGAGAGCAAGATGTACCAATAAGGCTTTTGTCACAACTAAGGAGTCTCATATTTTCTTAGTTTTTTGTCACAACTAAGGAGTCTCATATTTTCTTAGTTTTCATAGTTTCTTATTTTTATATTTCAAATTTATCATTTATTTATCATATCATTATATTTAAAATATTTTATAGCCTTTTAATTATAAAAATCTAACATTTCATTCGTGTTATATTGTGATCAATACTCTATGTAATTTATTCTTTCATTTCTTATATTCTCTTCTACTATCTTATTAGTTTTATATAATCAACTTTCTCTTTATTTTCGTTTAAATTTTATATATTCTGTTCCTAATTTTCTGATTTCTTTGACAATTTATAGTTTTTCTTTCTTTTTTACTAAGATGATTTGAATTATTTAGCAAACAGATATTTTAATGTCTGAAGCGTGCTCTTTTCTTTTCCATCACTAAGGGATAAAGAAGACAATATGGAATATTGTGATCCCCAAATATCACATGTTGTAGCATAGAAGAATGCATTTCTTTCTAATTTTGAATTTTTTCCACGTACATTTCATTTTCTTTTTCATATATCAGTTGTTATTTAAAGCTTTTATTTCTATCATATATCTCATATCAGATATCTTATTCTATATTTTTATATAAAGTATTTTTATTCTATTTTTTCAATTGCATGTTTATTTTATGCTCAATTTTTTTATTATTACACTCTATTTTATATTTTTATTTAATTTTTTTACTTACTTTATATTGTTTATTATTTCTACTTGGTAATTTATTCTCAACTCAAAATCATGTTACCACTTTGTTGTTGTGTTCTCCAATCTATTTATTGTTGGTTACTAAAATACATCATTTTACCTGAATACTAGCAGTAGTCAAAGTCAATGAATCAAGAGAAACTTAAATTGTGAATTAAGGTATCTCGAACTAGAACAGGTCGGTGCAAATGAATCATTCTTAGCTTACCGAACCTTTTTTATGAGAAAAAGAACAAGTTTGAGAAAAGTTGGAACAAGATGAAAATGAAAGGAGATAAGGAAATAAGACCTGAAGTAAATAAGAAAATACAGTCCAATAATGGTCTGTTGAACTTTAGAAATATTCAAAAAAGGATATGTCACTATTTCCTTTGAATTTTCTTTCATGACAAATTTACAGTGCAATCTTGATTCATTGCCCACGGGGAAGGCTTACCCTGACATCTACTACACATGGACCTAAATATCAATCTACAATTTCAATAGATAATAATGACCACATTTAGGGAAATAGTTTTTAAGTTGCATAAAAACATCAAATAACTATAGCATTAGTTCACCAAGTTTTTAGAAGAAAATATTAATTGCACATGTTATCACATAAATATATAAACTTCTTCGCCTAATGAAATTTTTAATTTTGCTTCATTGACAAAGCGGAAAAAAAAGAGTCACATATCCTACTTCTAGTTAAGAACTTACCTTTCTCCAACATGTGCATTTCTCTGAATATTCAGCAAAATGTATATTTTTTCAGCAAGTTTTAAACATGTCCAACTTTCTAACTGTAGGTGACTGTAGGAAGTTACAATGGTTCCTTCTTGCCTATGTTAAAAAGAGATTCTAGGTCTCTATCCAACAATTAGTCAAACTATTTGGAAGGAAAAACCTAAGCCAGCTAGTAAAGATACCAGTATTATTTCTTGCAACATGTGCGGCTGATCAAGGCCTTACACCACATAATAATTCTCTTAAATTCAAATCATAATTGAGAACTCTGGACTATTCCCAAGTTGCAAAAGTGCTCCATAACAAACAAACCAAGTCCCATCCAACTGTATTTTGTAACATACCCATCAATGATGCCTTTACTGTAACACAGTTTGAAGGCCCTTTGTTTCAAATATATATATATATATATATATATATATATATATATATATATATATATATATATATATATATATATATCATGTGCTTTCTGAGAAAACAGCAAAGCTATAGGAGACTGTATACTCATATTTCCTGCATGTACCTAGTTACAACTTGCTTTCCACTTGTTTATATTGCTATTTAGACTATTAAGGTCAAGATAAGACTGAAAAAGGGAAAAAAAGGATATCTAAGAATCAGAAAATAAATAATATTATAAGTATGATGGATAGGATGACACACTCAAGCTATGTTTGGAAAGAGATCCAAGCGAAGAAGATCATTTTAATGTTGAAAGATGAAGCAACTATGCATGTAATAAAAAGTTAACATTATCCTTTCATAATTACACAGAAGATGCTCACTTCAAGCTGTCTCAACCGCCAAACAATTAAGTTTTGGAACTGATACTGCAGCCAGTCTTGCAAATAAACTTTTTTCTATTCACATCTCCCATACTAGAATGCATCATTTACACAACCAGGAATCTTAAAACTTATAAATAAAGATCCAAACATCCAGAGAACCTGCAATAACTATTTCTTTCCTTCACTGTAAGTATCATTATGCTAATATTGCTTGTTAAATATTCATATCAATAAGATGTTACCTGGTCCTTCATGCGCATTCCAGATCTCTTTTCCTATACAGAGAAATGTAATAAGTGTTATTACTTGGAGGAACTTTTTAAACTTTTGAACAGTATTTATAACAATATTCAGAACTAGAAAAAATAAAATGGAATCATTTAGATCTCCTTGATAATGGTAAAGGTGAAAGTCCTAAACTTCTGGGCATAATAATGCAAAGCTTTATGTTCATTGCATCCTCAAGAAAAAAAACAACCATCAAAGTTCTGAAACAAAACATGACGGTTCTTAAGGTGTTTAAATTATGTAGCAGCAATAAACAAAACATTACACAATTGAATATCCAGTAATATAGCTCGAGCATGTGCCTCTGCATATTTTACGCATCTATACGTTGTTTCTTGTGTGTGGCGGTCAGGGTGGTATCTTACCCGTTTATGTTTGTACATAGTAGATTTAAATATTAACCTGTCATTTGATTTTCCAGCCCTTGACCTGCTAAGTAGAGTACAACAACTGCTTTGCCATTGCTAACTTCAGTGACGTGCTTGAAAAGCCAAATTAGACTTGCTTTGTTGCTAGAAGTGATAAAAGTATGAGCAATACTCTGTGCTTGGCCACAAAAATTCTGGCTTGGCTCACATAGCTCAAGTGAATGAGCTAATATTAGATTTACTTGTCAGCTCTTATATAAATTTCTGGCTGGCTTGGGACATTGAGCTTACAGATTTGATGGAAACTTCTATACATGTGGTGAAATTTAGGTGTAATCAAAGCAGGCATATTTCTAGCCTGAGCTCATCCTGGCTGTTACTCCTATCTAATGCAGATGCATTTATATAAAAGTATACACATGCAAGCAAACATATGTATTCGTATAAAGATGCAAACACTTAGTCACCTGATTCAAGTACTATCAATGCATACATATGTGTGTATATACACACATGCACTCAAACTTGCAATTCAAAAAAAATAAATATGATGATAGACAAGGTTTGCCATACCGTAGCAATCATACCGGTACACGATACAAGGTGTGTGCCGATATTTGGTATGCCGAACGAACCTCCGTACCAGACGTACCGACATTGTAATAGGATGGCACTGGTACAGAGTTCGATATCGAGATGGCGAACCTAATTGATACATAATCACCCCTACTTTTTAACCAAATGCACAGAACAATTTAGATTATGAGGTATTAACAACTAAATAACTTATTATAGCTGTTCAAACTCTACATGCAAAAGTTGTTTGGAGTCAATATAAAAAGGGCATCCCGATGTATGAAGCTCCCACTAATGTAGGGTCTAGGGAGTGTCAAGTGTACGCAACCTTACCCCCATGTACAAAGAGATTTTTTCTATATTTTTTGAACCAATGACACCCAGGTCATAGTAGAGCAACCTTACCATTGTCCCACGGCCTCTATTCAAAGTCAACATAGATTTAAAACAAAAAAATTCCATGACACCATCGTTGTTTAAAAGGCTCACGGCAAAGGTAAGATAGTTCAATTTGAAAAGGAAAGCATAATTATCAAGGTTGATTGAGGCATAATTGTTGAAATAATTAAGTTATTATTGACTAGTATCCTTCGCATTCTATGCACATGTTCTAGGCCCATGGACTCCACCCACTTTCCAATGGTGTTGTGTTGGTTTTTTTATAGGAGCTTTTATATTTCATTAAGAGTCCCTCTTTTATGTGTCCTATGGTTAGTCTTCCCATCTCACCAAAACGCCCATTTGTCATAATTTCTTATCTCACGTGCATCACGTGATTAGTTGAACCAATGATTGATGGACAGCTCTTGGAAGTTTGCTATGAATATAAGTATAGATAATGATCATGGTCTTAGAAATAATCCTTGTCTATTGCTCTATTCGCCAGTCACCTCCATCAAGGGCTTGGGGAAATAAGAGAAAGGATAAAATTACATACCTAAACCTACATTGAGAAACTATGTCCAAGATTTATCTATTATCATTGCCATTACAAGCCAGAGATCTATATGCAAAACAATAAAATAATAGAGTATGTCCAATATCAAAGAAATAGCAAAGCCATTGAGGTGTGTTGTATTTATGCAAACAATTCCAAAAGATCATCCTCTACATAATTATTGTACCAATCCAAGATTAAAAAAAAAAAAAATTGGAACTCACCATCCATTGAAGTCGGAGTGCCACCTCTCGGACAGTTTTAGTCGGCAAGTCTACAGAGATATTTAAGTTGCGAAGAAAGACCGGATATCCAGTATATCTATCAATGTATGTTAACAATCGATATGTATCATACTTTGCATTGTAAAAAGAGACAAATTGCTAGATATAAATAGGAAATTTTATAATCAAAGGAGTAAATCTAGAAGAGGAACAGAAATGAACATAGATGGAACATCATGGCTAAACATACAAAAGAAGAAATATGAAAGTCAGGTGCAATGCAATATGTCTTCCATGACTGGGTCAGAGTCTCTACATCCACATATCTGGTATTTTATGGGTACATCAACCTAGAGGCCATAGCATCACCCTAAAAATACAAGGGTTTCACAATTAGTGCCAAAAAAGCATATGCTTTGTCCTTTAAACTACTATCCACCATTAGATCGCAATTTGACCAACAGGAGCTACGGCCTTATATTTTTGTATCTCCTTCCAATCAGCCTGAAGTAGACCTTCACATATCTATATATAAGAAAGCCGCACTTGTAGGGATTCCGTCGAGTTTTGTTACATTGATATCATCCTCGGCGTAATAGTTTAAATCCTAATTTCTTTTAAGCCCTTAACCAAGAATAACCTCTTAAAATTTCACATCTTGTTGATAAAAGACAGCAAAGAGATTTCGTTTTTCTTTTTTCCTTTTTTGAGAAAAGACAGCATAGAGATTTTCACTTTTCCTCCTTTTTCAAAAAAAAAAAAGGGTATTATCTTTAAACTTTCATCTCTAGCAAGTAGCAACTTAACTCCCATGACGTACCGAATCATGGCTCTAGCCCAAGATAATACCTAACATGATAACTGCTTATCAAAAATAAGAACCGACAAGAAATAGCTCCAAAAAGATGGAAAAAGGGCAAGAACTCACTCAACGAGACCTCTTTCGAGGGTTGTTTGTTCCTCCTTCGACCACTGCGTCGCCCCTGGGTTGCGCATCAATGCCGAACGCCAAGCGCAGTTCATCGAAACCCCCGGAACGCCATAGCTAGTACTTGAGACAGCACTCCCGCTGCTCTGACCTTGATACCAATATGGATTTCCGGATTCCGCCATTAGGAACTGAGAACAGATTGAAAACAAAGCGGATGTCACCTTGGAAAAGATCTCGACACCTACGCTTTCTCTAGATCGAGTTCTCTCAAGGACGGAAGAGGGGATTTTTGGTATTTATACGAGAAAGAATTGCATTAATTATGGACGGCCAAGACCCGAAAATTTCTAGAGAATTTGGAAATCCCGGGAAACGGTAGATACCAAATTTAAAACTCGGCGCATCGCCGCAGAGTGCCCTGCTCTCCTGTCCCTGTGGACTTTCCATCCTTGCTTTCTGAGAGGAACCAAGATGAAGAATCCGCGATACACGAGGAAACCGAAATCGAGAAGGACAAGGAGAGGGAAAGAAGGAAAGGGGTAAAGATAATGTTTATCCAGGCGAACCGTCATAAGATACATCCTGGCGAACCGTCGCCCGACTTGGACATATTAGCCCCTAAAAGCTCAAAAGTTTTAAAAGTTTTAATTTGCCGGTAAAATTTTATTTTCGTTCCAACGTGGCGGCAGAGTCGACTTTTTGGACCCGGGCATTGAAATAAGTAAAAAGACCAAAATAACCTTGGTTTTGAGGAGCTACGCGGTAGTTTTCATGCGATCTCAAAACGCCCTATTTCTTGTAATTTATCCATTTTTACCGATCTTAAAGTACTTTATTCTCTATCATTCATTCATTTGCACATATCTCCAAGCATTTCATTCTCTATCATCCATATGTTCGTACATATCTCAAAGTATTTCATTCTCTATCATTCATCTATTTGTATAGATCTAAAAGTTTTTTATCCTCTATCATTTATTTGCTTATACATATCTGAAAGCATTTCATTCTATCATTTATCTCTTTTGCAGAGAGCTCAAGGCACTCTTTTCTCTATCATTCATCCTCCTGCATAAATCTTAAAATACTTCATCTTCTATCATCCATGTGCTTGCACGGATCTCGGAGCATCCTATCCTTTGTCATCCATTCGCCTGTATAGATCTCAAAGCACTCGGTCCATCTTCTATCATCCATGTGCTTGCACGGATCTCTTGTCATCCATTCGTCTGTATAGATCTCAAAGCACTTGGTATTTTGTCATCCATTCGCTTGTACGCCCAAAGCGCTCCATCCTCTTTCATCTGCTTACACAAATCTCAAAACACCATATATTTTGTTGTTCGTCCATCTACATGAATCTCAAAATGCTTCATCTTTTATCATTCGTCCGCTTGCATAGATTTCAAATCGCTCCATTTCTAATCATTCATCTACATGCACAAATCTCAAAGCAATCCATCATATATCATCCATTTTCTTGCATATATCTTAAAGCAATTTATTCTCTATCATCCATATGCATATACAGATCTCAAAGCATTTTATTTTTTTAACAATGGAAAGCATTTCCTTTCAATCAATCCCAAAACAAGAGTTTTTTGTTAAGTTAGTGGAAAAGGCATTTTTAGAATTTTACAATATTTTAATTATCAAGTGACTCTCGCCTGATAACATTTTGTAACGAAGATCAACAATTATGACATATTGCAATAAAATTTCAAGTTTTGGGGGCTAACTAATACTTTTTTTATTTTTTAGGATCTAAATGTAATTATCCTAAACTTGGAGGGCTGCCTATCTAATTTTTTCTACTTTTTATTCTAAGATTTTTTTTATTTTCACAATTATCATGATAATCAGGAAAAATTTAGTTAGAGGTTAATTACTTTAATCCTATATAAGCATCTAAGATCCATCCAATATTAGACCAAACACATACCTACCGATACTCTAATAATTAGTTCTATATTAAATAAAATTTTTTAATTCAAAATATATAAAAAAATATTTATTTATTATAATATATATCTATATATATATATATATGAAAAAATCTTTATTTTTTCACAACTTCTCCACCTTCCATCCTTGCCGGGATGTGTCATATGTTGGGGTATTGGTATAACCAAGAGCTTTTTCAGATGATTGGGTTAAAAATTCTATTGAATTTGCCGGTTGGGCCAGTAAAACTAGAGAGATCAAAGGATTGCACGCTGGGCTAGGCGTATATTCATAAGTACCCATAATTAATTTTGGAGTGAGCCGGCTGGAATAATTTTATAAGGAGCAAAAGAAAGACTTGCTAGAGTAGCTTTGAAGTCTTTTTTTTATTTTTTTTGCTTCTTCTATGGAATTTAAGTGGGGCCACTCTAAAGTTATTTCTAGGTACTTATGAACATAGGCTCAACCTAAACAGGAATCTACGATCTTAGTGGTTCAATAGCCCAATTTCAGCCCAATCATTCATATAGGCTCTAAGTGGATTTTGATATTGTTGAGATAATTAAAATCTTAGAGTTTTCAATATATCTATCAACACATAAAAAAAGGATAAAAATTATAGCCATTGATATTTTTTTTCTCTTTTTATTAAGCACAATGTACAACTTTCACTTTGCCTCTCTTTTGTCACCTTGCAGTCGCTTCACTAAAAATAACTACAAGCACTCGTACAATGCGAAGAGATGAGGGAATGCAATATAGGTGATCATCGTGAATTATTATGTAAAATTTTTGAGAATTTGTAAAATATGCAATAACCAATTAACCTTCTCATATGCAGAGGGAGAATTCTGGACATCCATTCTTGATCCTCTCGAGTGATGTTTGCTGGCTTTTCATGCGCGATCACATATAATAGAGAATCAAGAGTTGTTTTTGAGAGAATTCTGTATGAACGAGTTGAGAATATGATGGTTTTCAAGATGATAGCACAGATGGAACGGAGCTTTGTTTTCATCGGAATGGTCCAGGTTCGAAACGCGCGGGCGTCGATTAAATTCGAAGATCGGATACTCCACGTCTGGACACGTGGAAATTTACGGCCTGCATCGAACATTTCTTGGTGGAAGAGAGGCCCAGTGGGAACTGCTACGCGGATGAATTTGTGCAAGAAGTAAACTACCAAATATTGATGCTTGAGATTGGTGACATACATATGCACAAAAAAATATATTAACTAATTAACATATAAGAGTATTTATAATGGTGATGCTCTCTTGTCTACGATGCACAGGCCTAAGATCAGTTCTTTCAATTAACTACAAATTATTAGTAGAAAGAATATACTACAATAAAGCTCGGTATCCATTTGCCACTGCCTCTAAAAGAAACTAATTTTTAATTTACAGTGGAAATGGCTGCATTAATTGTTTGGCATTCATTGTTAAAATATTTACAGAAAAAAAATAAAAATATAAAAAAAAGGGAGAAAATAATTTTATTTTTCTATTTCATCCTTCTTAATATATTTTAGGAGTTATATATATTCGTATACAAATTCTATATATGAAAAATAATATAGGTTGATACAAAATTATGCTAATAAAAAAAAATATAACGGGGATTGCAGGTTGTTATATGACCTTTAAAATTATGTTAACATTCTTCAACCTCACCCATAAATTTTAATAATTACCGTCTTCATGTGATGATTTGCGCAGTGTTGGTCATGAGTAAGAGTAACTCAAAACACATTCAAACACTGATTTGTTTCCACACTTTTAGAAGCTAGATTATTTTTCAACGATTTCTAGGTGTGTGAGATAAAAAGATTCTGATGCCGGACTAACTTTAAAATGAAACAGGAAAAGAGGGGAAAAGAAGGGGGAAGAAGAAGAGAAGAAGGAAAAGGGAGGAGAAGAGAAGAAGAGGAAACGTGGGGGAAGAAATTCTTTAATTCTGCATTAAAAACCCTAATCAGCTTACAAGTTCCCTTTAAATAGGGCCCCATAAGAACAATTAAAATAAACCCCTTACATAAAATAATTCCCCACAAATAAGCCCTAAAATGAAAATAAGCCCAGAATAAAATAAACCACAAATAAATCCCTAAACACAAATAAACCCAGAAATAACAATAAGCAAATATGCAAATAAAATGGGGACCTAGCTGATGTCCCCATCAACTCCTCCCGGGTGAGAAAAACTCGACCCCATCGAGTGTAAATCGGGGCGGCTGTCGTACTGCTCCAGAAGATCCGGGTCAAGGCGCTGCAACTCAGCTCGCGAAATCCACGACACATCTGATTCGGGTCGACCTTTCCACCGAACAAGGTAACGTTGGTAGCTTCCTCTCCTGGTAGAGATAACCTGCTCATCTAATATATGTTCTATGTGTTCTCTGCGTGCATGAAACTGGGGAGGTGGAGGCTCACTAGCAGGTGCTAGAGCAGGGTGATCAACAACAGTGGATGTATCAACAAAAGGGTCAGAAGGAATGAATGTTGATTTCTTGTATGGGACTAAATCTTCAATATTAAATGTCGCACTAATCCCATAGTCTTCAGGAAGATCTACAACATACGCATTCGAACTGATTTTCTTTAGGACTTTGAATGGTCCCGCACTACGAGATTGCAACTTTTTGAACGTCCCCGAAGGAAGTCGTTCAGGTCTAATTCTTACCATGACTGAATCACCTACATTTAATTCTTTATAACGGCGGTGCAAATCAGCAAAGGATTTATATTTTAAGTTATTAGAGTGAATAAGTTTGCTGATCTTCTGATGCAATGAATGCAGGTGTGAAGCAAATGATTGTGCCGACTCAGAGACTCTATGCTAATGAGACATGGGGATCAAGTCTATGGGTTGCCTAGGTTTATAACCATTCACCACTTCAAAAGGACTCATGCCTATGGTCCTATTGACCGAACTATTATATGCAAACTCGGCAGTTGGTAACACGAGATCCCAAGTCCTAGTATGCTCACCTACCAGACATCTGAGAAGACTCCCTAGACTTCGGTTGACAACTTCGGTCTGGCCATCAGTTTGGGGATGATAGGCAGAGGAAAATTTTAATTTGGTACCCATCATGTGCCAAAGAGTTTTCCAAAAATAGCTCATAAATTTAACATCCCTATCGGACACAATAGATTTAGGGATACCATGGAGTCTAACGACTTCGTCAAAATAGATTTTCGCAATCCTAGAAGCATCAGAAGTCTTAGAACATGGTAGAAAATGAGCCATTTTAGAGAACCGGTCCACTACTACAAAAATGGAATCATGTTTGGTCGAGGTACGTGGAAGCCCTAACACAAAATCCATGCTAACATCTTGCCACGGACAATCAGGAACTGGTAGTGGAGTGTAAAGCCCAGTGTTCTGTTTACGTTGTTTTGCTAATTGACATGTGCGGCACTGAGCGACGATCTTGGCCACGTCTCTCTTGAGACTCGGCCAGAAGAAACGTCTTTCCACCATCTCAATGGTTTTGTCTCTCCCGAAATGCCCAGACAGTCCTCCAGCGTGTACTTCCCATACTAGAAAATCTCTCAAAGAAGTTCGAGGAATACACAATCGATCGGAGCGAAAGAGATAATCATCATGTAAAAAGAAATCATCGTGCTCTCTCGTTACTCCATCTCGTAAGGTCAGGTATACATTACTAAAATCGGGACAGGTGGTATATGATAAGTGCTAAATAATACATAAATTAATATCTTATTCATAGCACTTATCATTATTTTAATTTACATATTTTGTAAATTTAACTAAAAAAATTGTGTTACCTTCACCATTGCATTATTAAAAATAATTCGATTTTGCTTAATTTTATTGATCCATCTAATGTATGCAGGTCAAATCAAATTCATCTGGGATGACCCCTGAACCCAAATCGCATGCACCCCATGAATTGGACCTTTCCAACCAATTAGAGTCGAGCCTAATTTTCTTTTCCAACATTGAGCTCATCCCGAACAAATTCTTTTCACGAATCTCGGTGCATCCCGTTCATGAGCCATATCCTGCCGAATCATCTTCCTCTTCCTAGCTTATATCCCCTTCATTACCGTTCAACAAATCCCACGCATATCCCACGGTTAGCCATGAGCTTTTACCACGAAATCCATCCCATGTCCGCAAGCTTCCCAGCTCCAAAAGCAAGCACAGCTCCCAGCTCACCAAACCAACCGAGTTCCGAAATCCTTTCAAACGCTCACGAGATAAGATCAAATCCCATGCAACATCCTCCCCTTCTCCCGTGTTCTCCCAGCAACGAACTCCCAAACCTCCCAGCTCCTCTGTTTCCAGCGGAACAAATCCTATTCCGTGATCATCTCCCAGCGTCTTCATCGTCCGCTTTCTTCCTCCGAGATCTGCTCACACATCCCTTCCATCAGCCGCATGGATCCGATTCCCTTCTCCCAGCTAGCAGCTAACGGATTAGAAGCTCCCATCTGCTTCATCCTCCCGAACTCCACATCATCCCTCTTCCGAACCGTATCCAACTTCCTCCCAGCTTCCGCTAGATCCCATTCGTGATGACAACCACCCACGGATAGCTCCTTCCGAACTCCCCTGCATTCACGGGATCCAAACAGAGTCATCCTCATCCCGCTATCAGCCGTGTCCACCGTTCACAGCTCCGAGATCTTCTCCAACGTCCCAGCATCCTCATCCTCTTCTCCGAATAACATCCAAGTTTTTCCTTCTCATCTTCTCTGCGCCCGTTTCAGCTCCCCTGTTCCAACATCTTCAAACCGAGTCATTCCCAGATTCTTCCTCCCGTCCGTGTCATCTTTCCATCATTTCTTCATCACAAAACCAATCCCGCTGCCAGCCAGGATAGCTCCCCCGTATCCCAGCCGAATCAACCAACCTCCTTCGGATTCCTTCCATAGCTATCTCTTCCGAGCTTCACGTGTAACCTCCCGAGCCATTCCCACGTCAACGGCATCATCGCCCATATCCCAGCTGCCATGCCTCCCCTGTTTCACGCGTAATCAACCGAGATCCTTGCTCCAACGTCCAAGCTTCATCTCAGCTCCACGGACTGCGACCCCAGCCACCAACGAAATTCAGCTCCAACCGCTCCCGCGTCCGACTCTCCCGCGGCCAACAAATTTCAGCTTCATCCTTACCCTCTCACCGTTCGGATCAACCACAAAGCAAGGAGGGTGGGGTGCTGGTGAAGCTATAAAAGGAGGAGAGCTATCTTCCTTCGATCATAGCTTCTCGGAGACTGAAATCCCAGTGCATGAGGGAGAGAGTAGTTTGGTTATTTTGGGAATAACTTCCCATGTATATAAAAAAATAAGATTGAAGTGCTGAGGGAGAAAGAAAGGAAGCTGATCATGAAGGGAGAGATGGGAGCCCGCTGCTGTGCTGCTGCTACCGTCTCCAACTCCATGCAGGGCTAATTTCTTCTCTAGGGCTGGATGCAGCCCTAACAAAGGGCTGAGGGTTTTATATTTTTGATTTCTATTCTTGGAGTTGTATAAACCTTATTCTGCTTCTAATGAATATTTTATTTCATCTCATATTTAATTTCTGTGATTTTAAATATGATGTTTATACAACTGTTCTTCATGATCACTAGGTAAATATAAGATAGTCCATGCCTAGGGAAGATGCAATGTGCTGCCACTTTAGATTAGGGGAGACATTTCATGCCAACCGAAGATGGATTATGCCCAAATTACTTTTGTGAATTTTTATTTAAATGCTTATTAGGCTTGTAGCCAATTTGCATGTTTATCCAAGAATAAATTAAAATATAAATAACCCTTGTCTCGATGTTAGTGGTGAATTCCTTGCCCTAGGGAAGAAATTAGCCCTGCATGGAGTTGGAGACGGTAGCAGCAGCACAGCAGCGGGCTCCCATCTCTCCCTTCATGATCAGCTTCCTTTCTTTCTCCCTCAGCACTTCAATCTTATTTTTTTATATACATGGGAAGTTATTCCCAAAATAACCAAACTACTCTCTCCCTCATGCACTGGGATTTCAGTCTCCGAGAAGCGATGATCGAAGGAAGATAGCTCTCCTCCTTTTATAGCTTCACCAGCACCCCACCCTCCTTGCTTTGTGGTTGATCCGAACGGTGAGAGGGTAAGGATGAAGCTGAAATTTGTTGGCCGCGGGAGAGTCGGACGCGGGAGCGGTTGGAGCTGAATTTCGTTGGTGGCTGGGGTCGCAGTCCGTGGAGCTGAGATGAAGCTTGGACGTTGGAGCAAGGATCTCGGTTGATTACGCGTGAAACAGGGGAGGCATGGCAGCTGGGATATGGGCGATGATGCCATTGACGTGGGAATGGCTCGGGAGGTTACACGTGAAGCTCGGAAGAGATAGCTATGGAAGGAATCCGAAGGAGGTTGGTTGATTCGGCTGGGATACGGGGGAGCTATCCTGGCTGGCAGCGGGATTGGTTTTGTGATGAAGAAATGATGGAAAGATGACACGGACGGGAGGAAGAATCTGGGAATGACTCGGTTTGAAGATGTTGGAACAGGGGAGCTGAAACGGGCGCAGAGAAGATGAGAAGGAAAAACTTGGATGTTATTCGGAGAAGAGGATGAGGATGCTGGGACGTTGGAGAAGATCTCGGAGCTGTGAACGGTGGACACGGCTGATAGCGGGATGAGGATGACTCTGTTTGGATCCCGTGAATGCAGGGGAGTTCGGAAGGAGCTATCCGTGGGTGGTTGTCATCACGAATGGGATCTAGCGGAAGCTGGGAGGAAGTTGGATACGGTTCGGAAGAGGGATGATGTGGAGTTCGGGAGGATGAAGCAGATGGGAGCTTCTAATCCGTTAGCTGCTAGCTGGGAGAAGGGAATCGGATCCATGCGGCTGATGGAAGGGATGTGTGAGCAGATCTCGGAGGAAGAAAGCGGACGATGAAGACGCTGGGAGATGATCACGGAATAGGATTTGTTCCGCTGGAAACAGAGGAGCTGGGAGGTTTGGGAGTTCGTTGCTGGGAGAACACGAGAGAAGGGGAGGATGTTGCATGGGATTTGATCTTATCTCGTGAGCGTTTGAAAGGATTTCGGAACTCGGTTGGTTTGGTGAGCTGGGAGCTGTGCTTGCTTTTGGAGCTGGGAAGTTTGCGGACATGGGATGGATTTCGTGGTAAAAGCTCATGGCTAACCGTGGGATATGCGTGGGATTTGTTGAACGGTAATGAAGGGGATATAAGCTAGGAAGAGGAAGATGATTCGGCAGGATATGGCTCATGAACGGGATGCACCGAGATTCGTGAAAAGAATTTGTTCGGGATGAGCTCAATGTTGGAAAAGAAAATTAGGCTCGACTCTAATTGGTTGGAAAGGTCCAATTCATGGGGTGCATGCGATTTGGGTTCAGGGGTCATCCCAGATGAATTTGATTTGACCTGCATACATTAGATGGATCAATAAAATTAAGCAAAATCGAATTATTTTTAATAATGCAATGGTGAAGGTAACACAATTTTTTTAGTTAAATTTACAAAATATGTAAATTAAAATAATGATAAGTGCTATGAATAAGATATTAATTTATGCATTATTTAGCACTTATCACACCCCCCAACCTACATTTTGCTAGTCCTCAAGCAAAATAAAATAAAAAAAACTAACTCACTTTCGCAGGAATCGCGATTGCATTTACCGTATGCAATAAGGCTTTAAACCCCTAGGTGGCCCTAGTGGACGAGTTTTGTCTCGTGAGGGTTTCCGACTCAGATACCCACAAACTGTGGTCGAAAAAATTTATTTTATTGTTTTATAAAATCTAATTTCAAATGCAACGGCGCCAAAAATTGATAGTCAACTTTAAAGACCACGCAATAGCACGTATCTAGTAGGATAGTGATTACGGGTATCGATCCACAGGGATTGGGGTATAATTGTTTTTCTTAAAAATAAAAATATTTAAAAAGGATGTATTTGTGAAGACTATTAAACTAAACAATTTAATAAAAGAAAATGCAATTAAAGGGATATCAGTTTAGGAGAACCTAGGGCAAGGAATTCACCACTAACATCGAGACAAGGGTTATTTATATTTTAATTTATTCTTGGATAAACATGCAAATTGGCTACAAGCCTAATAAGCATTTAAATAAAAATTCACAAAAGTAATTTGGGCATAATCCATCTTCGGTTGGCATGAAATGTCTCCCCTAATCTAAAGTGGCAGCACATTGCATCTTCCCTAGGCATGGACTATCTTATATTTACCTAGTGATCATGAAGAACAGTTGTATAAACATCATATTTAAAATCACAGAAATTAAATATGAGATGAAATAAAATATTCATTAGAAGCAGAATAAGGTTTATACAACTCCAAGAATAGAAATCAAAAATATAAAACCCTCAGCCCTTTGTTAGGGCTGCATCCAGCCCTAGAGAAGAAATTAGCCCTGCATGGAGTTGGAGACGGTAGCAGCAGCACAGCAGCGGGCTCCCATCTCTCCCTTCATGATCAGCTTCCTTTCTTTCTCCCTCAGCACTTCAATCTTATTTTTTTATATACATGGGAAGTTATTCCCAAAATAACCAAACTACTCTCTCCCTCATGCACTGGGATTTCAGTCTCCGAGAAGCGATGATCGAAGGAAGATAGCTCTCCTCCTTTTATAGCTTCACCAGCACCCCACCCTCCTTGCTTTGTGGTTGATCCGAACGGTGAGAGGGTAAGGATGAAGCTGAAATTTGTTGGCCGCGGGAGAGTCGGACGCGGGAGCGGTTGGAGCTGAATTTCGTTGGTGGCTGGGGTCGCAGTCCGTGGAGCTGAGATGAAGCTTGGACGTTGGAGCAAGGATCTCGGTTGATTACGCGTGAAACAGGGGAGGCATGGCAGCTGGGATATGGGCGATGATGCCGTTGACGTGGGAATGGCTCGGGAGGTTACACGTGAAGCTCGGAAGAGATAGCTATGGAAGGAATCCGAAGGAGGTTGGTTGATTCGGCTGGGATACGGGGGAGCTATCCTGGCTGGCAGCGGAATTGGTTTTGTGATGAAGAAATGATGGAAAGATGACACGGACGGGAGGAAGAATCTGGGAATGACTCGGTTTGAAGATGTTGGAACAGGGGAGCTGAAACGGGCGCAGAGAAGATGAGAAGGAAAAACTTGGATGTTATTCGGAGAAGAGGATGAGGATGCTGGGACGTTGGAGAAGATCTCGGAGCTGTGAACGGTGGACACGGCTGATAGCGGGATGAGGATGACTCTGTTTGGATCCCGTGAATGCAGGGGAGTTCGGAAGGAGCTATCCGTGGGTGGTTGTCATCACGAATGGGATCTAGCGGAAGCTGGGAGGAAGTTGGATACGGTTCGGAAGAGGGATGATGTGGAGTTCGGGAGGATGAAGCAGATGGGAGCTTCTAATCCGTTAGCTGCTAGCTGGGAGAAGGGAATCGGATCCATGCGGCTGATGGAAGGGATGTGTGAGCAGATCTCGGAGGAAGAAAGCGGACGATGAAGACGCTGGGAGATGATCACGGAATAGGATTTGTTCCGCTGGAAACAGAGGAGCTGGGAGGTTTGGGAGTTCGTTGCTGGGAGAACACGGGAGAAGGGGAGGATGTTGCATGGGATTTGATCTTATCTCGTGAGCGTTTGAAAGGATTTCGGAACTCGGTTGGTTTGGTGAGCTGGGAGCTGTGCTTGCTTTTGGAGCTGGGAAGCTTGCGGACATGGGATGGATTTCGTGGTAAAAGCTCATGGCTAACCGTGGGATATGCGTGGGATTTGTTGAACGGTAATGAAGGGGATATAAGCTAGGAAGAGGAAGATGATTCGGCAGGATATGGCTCATGAACGGGATGCACCGAGATTCGTGAAAAGAATTTGTTCGGGATGAGCTCAATGTTGGAAAAGAAAATTAGGCTCGACTCTAATTGGTTGGAAAGGTCCAATTCATGGGGTGCATGCGATTTGGGTTCAGGGGTCATCCCAGATGAATTTGATTTGACCTGCATACATTAGATGGATCAATAAAATTAAGCAAAATCGAATTATTTTTAATAATGCAATGGTGAAGGTAACACAATTTTTTTAGTTAAATTTACAAAATATGTAAATTAAAATAATGATAAGTGCTATGAATAAGATATTAATTTATGCATTATTTAGCACTTATCAGTATATTGTTCCCTGATCCTTTCAAAACCAATTACTTCAGTGCTCATCATGGATAGGAGGGAGATCCGTCGACTGAGCGCATCAGCAGCCTTATTCTCAACTCCAGCTTTATGTTTCAGCACAAAAGTATAGGCTTGTAGAAACTCAATCCATCGGCCATGTCGAAAGTTTAATTTCTTTTGAGAATTGAGATACTTTAAAGCCTCATGGTCTGAATACAGGACAAATTCTTGCGGTAGCAAATAGTGTCGCCAATGTCGCAAAGTTTGCACTACCGCATAGAATTCCTTATCATAGGTGGAATAACGCAACCTGCCGTCACTTAACTTTTCGCTAAAGAACGCGACAGGGTGACCTTCTTGGCTTAACACACCACCTATGCCAGAGGCATCACATGCGACCTCGAATACCTTAGTGAAATCAGGGAGCCGCAAGACAGGTGCTTCGGTCATCCTATGCTTAATATCTTTAAATGCTTGGGATGCCGACTTAGTCCAGATAAAATCTCCTTTCTTCATGCAATCTGTGATAGGAGACATTATGGAACTAAAATTCCTAATGAAGCGACGATAGAAAGTAGCCAGACCATGAAAACTACGTACTTCGGCTAAGGTCTTGGGCTCAGGCCAATCGACTATCGCGCTTACTTTTTCTGGATCAGCGGAGACACCCTTGGAAGATACTATGAACCCTAAGAAAGTGACGTGATCAGTCAGGAAGGCACACTTCTTAGGGTTTGCAAAGAAGCTTTCTCTCTGCAGGACTTCACAAACCTGCCTTAGGTGTGAAAGATGGAGCTCTTGAGTTTGACTATAAATGAGGATGTCATCAAAGTATACAACGACAAATTTATTCAAGAAAGGTCGAAAGATCTGTATCATCACCCTCATAAAAGTACTTGGAGCATTTGTTAAACCGAAAGGCATTACTAACCATTCGTAGAGTCCATCTTTGGTTTTGAATGCTGTTTTCCATTCATCCCCAGGACGAATCCGAATCTGGTGGTACCCACTCTTTAGGTCGATCTTGGAAAAAACTGTAGCACCAGACATGTAGTCTAAAAGGTCATCCAGCCTAGGAATGGGAAAACGATACTTTACCGTGATTTTATTGATAGCACGGCTATCGACGCACATCCTCCAAGAGCCATCTTTCTTGGGAGTGAGGAGTGTTGGGAATTGTGTCCCAAAGCCAATTTTTAATTGTAAGAAATTGGATTATGTATATATTTTATTAAAATGAATAAAAATTTATTCTGGCAATTTTCTATTCATCACAAGTGTTACATCTTCAAATTGAACTCCTGTGTATTGTGATGAAGTCCTTAGGACTAATTTAGTGGATAAAAGAGGTTTTATCATTTAGTCCTTAAACCAGTTCGCGACCAAATGATGAGCTGTCAATTGGACAATAGCTATGTCAAGTATAGGTCGTTGTGTGTCATTTAGTTGGTTGTCCTCTTAAACCAAGAAGTGTGGAGACACTGTATGGCATACAGGTGAGATGTAGGAGTACATCATCACTGAACAGTGACTCACCTGCGTAGCACTCTACTGTCGGGAGTTAGCTCGCAAAGCGTATGGGCATAAGTACCCCTTAGACCTGAGACTGTCACGGTGACTTGCAAGCAACTCACTGTACTTAGGCACTGGATGACCTGAATTTCTAATTTAGGGATCGGAAGGATGCTGGGTGCAGTCAAGTACTCGCGAAGTCTGTGTACGAGTCAAGATGGGATTGACCGCTCCAGATTATAGGAGTTGATGTCTCGCTGTATTTCAATTCAGTAAAACCTTGGCCAGGGTAAACCAAGTGATGGTCACTTGATTTGATTAATTGAAATACACTATGGATGACCGGACCCAGAATTCGACAGTCCACTCTGAGGTCATCTTGAGCATCGATGGTCATAGGGATGAATTATGCAACAACCATACGTCTAGGTTCTTGAATGTTGCTTTGCATATTCGACCTATCCGGACGTCGGGTATCATTGCTAGATGGTCACCTTGATTAGTGCATGGAGTAGTCCATGTACTACCGGCTTAGTGTTCGAACCTATCGGAGTCATGCACATTAGTCAAACTAAGTAAGAAGGTCTTGACCCAATTTAATTAAGAATTAAATTGTGGGTCATTTGGAATTTGGTTCTGTCTATGTTCAGCTAGCACTGAACATGAGGTACATGCTAAATTTCATGGATGAACAACTAATTAAGTCTGTATTTCGGGTCAATCAAGTTTCAATTAATGTAATGGAACTTGATCAGGACTCAATTGTTGAGATTGGATTTGATTGGGTCTAAATTAGTGTAATTGGGCTCGATCATGATTTAATTGGGATTTAATTTCATATTTGTTCTGATCTAAGTCGGACTTGGATCGAGCCGAAACTGGACCTAATTGTATCTCTCATGAGTCGGACTCATGTGGAATTTTTCCGGGTCAAAAATCATTCAAATGGGCTGTCAATTTGGTTTAGAACCAAATAGGCTTGCTTTATTTCAAAATGGGCTAACCCATTTCCTATTTGACTAATCCCATTTAAATGGTTACGGCTGACTTGTTTTTAAACTCCCATGGACCCGTGGACCACTCCCCCTCATGGACCCTTAAGGATTTTTTTGTGAACCGCGATGGAGAAAAGCCTGGGAGGAGAAAATAGAGCCTTCTTCCTCCCGGCTTCGTCTCCACACCGTGCCACCGTCTGGCCTCCGGCCGCTCTGCCGTCTGGACCGGAATGTCCAATTTTGAACCGGCTACATTCCGGTTAAATTTGATTTTTGAAATCCGGCTGTTATCGGATGGATTTACTGTTTTTTCCCCACGTTTGTTTTTGAAACAAACGTTATGAATTTATAACGTATGGATTCGTAAAGACAGTCATTACTCCTCTTAAATCCTCTCTGCGTTGGCCTATAGATAGACCAACGTTTTCCTCTTGAATACAGAACGAATCAGAGAGAAAAAGGTGTGAATCTGTCCGTGAAATTTTGGGAAGAAACTTCACAGACAGAGGCGGCTTCGGTGGGATTTTTCTAAAGGAGAAGAGGAAGAGAGAAGAAGTGGTCCTTCTCTCTCAATCTTCTCCCAGTGGCAAGCATTCAGATCCGGCTTTCTAGTCTCCTCTCTTCTCCTCTACGATCAGTCCAAAATTGAAGCTCTCGGGTTGGAAACGGGAGAGAAGGAAGAAGAAGAAGAGAAGAAAAGAAAAGTGTTTCTTCTAGGGTCCTTTTTGCAAAAAGTGGTTTTGCAAAATACAGATATCGTCCAACCTTCCTACGAAGCTCGACGTGCGTGCGAAGTAGAGGGCTTGCAGATCCAGGCCTTACAGAGCTACCTTCAGGGATCTAGATCCAGATCCAGATTCAAATTACCTCGACCAACTTCCGCTACGGGCTTGAGGTAATTTTACATAAAAGTTAAATTTAATATTTATAATTGTTATAAATAAAATAAAAAAAATTAAAACTGATTTTTCATGCCTGGCGTTCGATTTTATCGGACAACTCGAGAAATTTTCCCTTCAACTGGTATCAGAGCCAGGTTGGCCGATGGAATTGGTCTATAATATCTAGAATTATGCATGATTTAATTTTTAAATTTAGATTAGATCTAGATTTATTGATAAAATATCAATCTTGTGCTGAATTATAAGGTTGTCCTGCTATAAGGTTAACCCCTTATAGTGAAAAGGTTGTCCTAGCACAAAATTGAGATTAATTTGTATCATAAAATAAATAGTTTATTTTTGTGAAATTATGCATAATTGATGTTTATAAAATTTCAGTTTTAAATTTATTATGACCACAAAATTTAAATATAAATTGTTTATATTTGGAATAAATTGACACCTTGAATCCATGATCATAATGCATTTAATAAAGAATTAAATGTTGAATTTAAAATTTAAAATTTGAATTTCAAATAAAGATTTAAAATTCAAAATTTGAAATTTGAATTAAAATTTAAATTTGAACATGGGATTTGGGGATGGGTTAGCACAATCAGATTAGTTGACTAGGTTAGACCTAATCATGAAATCAAATTGAAATGGACTAACTTAAGAAACATGATTTAATCTAATCAATAGTTGAACTAGACTAAATCAAGATTTATAAAATGATCAAACTCAATAGTTGTAGTTTATCATATCCAAACATTTCAATTGGATCTGATTGTGGCTTAGTGGTCGAGCCCGAGTTCCCAAGGATAACCTAAATCAACTTGATAAACCAATTGGTGTCTAAGGTAAGTCGGCATTTGATCATGGTTTTTAATTGGGGCTACCTCTTACCTGGCCAACATAGTTGGTGTCTAGGAAAGAGGTTAATGGCGTAACCCTCCCATGATCTCTCTTACCTGGCCAATTTGGTCGATCAAGTTTTGATTAAGGTACCTTGATACTTGGCACTCACCCATGCCATTAAGAAAAATCAGTGTGACTGATTTAGGTGTCTAATAGACCAATAAGAGCTAGTCCTCTATATGATTTGGTGAAGTCAGTGGGAGGATTTAGAATTATCGGTCAGTGTTACATATCATTTAAAATCCTCTAAATTATTAGGTCCTTAAAATGATAAAGTTATATAGATAACTAGATCATAGCCTCCCATTAAGGTGAATGATAATAGGTCCAATATTACAGTTGAACATGCAGGACGCTTCCGTCTGGTGTTCCTCTAAATACTGGAATTATCCTTCATTATATGATAGCTTTTTGAGCTATCTAATTGTGATTAGGTTGGCCGAGCCTTCCTCGGGCCTGATCATACATTAGGTAGTATCATCGAGTTAGTTCATTAATGGTTGGACCTAACCAGGATTTTCAGTGGAGGCCTCCGCCTACTGATTACCACTTGGGGCAAAATTGATTGCTAGAAATTGTTTAGAGAAATAATTGGTAATGTACCTACCCTTAGATGCACATGGGTTGGCCGAGCCTTCCTTGGGCCCGTATGCAGTCTATGCGGATTCTAGTACCCACTAGGGAATTAAAGTAATTCCTCAAATTAAAGGTAGAGGCTATTAATTCGATTAAAATAGTGGGAGAAAACTTTAGACTAAAGTCCAAGTCTTTAGGATTAAATAAATCATATATTGATTAGTTGGGTTTTTTCCTTTATTTTTTAGATATGGCTAACTCATTATCCCTCCGAACACTATTAGACAATGATAAGCTTAATGGACCTAACTTCGATAGCTGGTATCGAAAGATGAAAATAGTATTAGAGCATGAGCGGATCCTGTATGTGATATCGGATCCTGCACCTGAGGAACCTGCAGCCAATGCACCACGTGCAATCAGAGACGCTTATCAAAAGTGGCTCAACGATCGCACTACAGTGCGTTGCATCATGAGGGCCTCGATGAATGACGAGTTTAGTCGTAAATTCGAGGAAGCGCAGCCAGTGGAAATCCTTCAAATGTTGAAGGAGTCTTTCGGCACACCTGATGATGTTGAACGACATAAGACCTCCTGCGCTATATTCAATGCCCGCATGAGGGAAGGGGCATCGGTCACCGATCATGTATTGTACATGGTCGAACAAATCGATCGCCTAAGTAAACTTGGCTTTCCTTTGCACGAGTAATTGGGCAAGGATGCCATTTTGAATTCACTTCCCAAGTCCTACCTGACCTTCCTTAGTCATTATAGAATGACTAAACCTGAAGTATCCTATCATGGTTTGCTAGGTTTACTGCAGACCTATGAGAAGGATCACCAACTCAAAAAGGAGTCGGTGAATGTGGTAGGTGGGACTTCTGCAGGACTTTCTTCCTTTAAGAAAGAAAAGAAGAAGAAGGTGCAAAAAGCTCGTGCTGGGGTCTCTAAGCCCAGCCAGACTAAGAAGCGTAAAGCCGATAAGAGCAAGGCAGAGTGCTTCTTCTGTAAGAAGATGGGTCATTGGAAGCGGAACTGTCCGGCTTACATAGCGTCCCTTGATCCAAACAGGCCTAAGAAGAAAAAGCAGCAAACAGTTGCTGCACAAGGTAATTATATGATAACACCTTGTAATTTTTCAATTTATGATTCTACCACTTGGGTATTGGATACCCGAAGTCCAATTAATATTTGCAATTCGTTGCAGGGACTTCAAGTTAGTAGAAGATTCAAGAATGACGAGAGATTCCTGAACGTTGGAGATGGAAGATCAGTTCCAGTCCTAGCTTTAGGAGTCATTCAGCTTGTTTTTGAATCTGGAGTAGTCATATTAGATGATTGTCATTATTGTCCAACATTTTTAATGAATGTCATCTCTGTAGGCTTTTTGGCCAAAAATGGTTATTGTTTATCAATAAAAGAAAATTTTTGTGATATCATTTTGAATGGTATTAAAATTTTTCGTGGACAATTGAAATATGGCATTTATACTCTATCACTGCCTGTGAATGTAATGTACACCTCTAATAAACGCCCTAAGTTAGATAATGTCAATGAAGCCTATTTGTGGCATTGCCGGTTAGGTCACATAAATAAAAACAGGATAAACAGGTTAGCCCAACAGGGCATTTTAGAAATCAATGATTGTGAATCATTGCCAACTTGTGAATCCTGTCTTCTGGGTAAGATGACCAAGTCACCTTTTTCTGGAAAGGGTGAACGAGCCAGCGATGTTCTTGGCCTCATACATACTGATGTATGTGGACCTATGAACGTAAGTGCCAAAGGTGGTTATGCCTACTTCATAACCTTCACAGATGACCTATCCAGGTATGGGTATGTCTATCTGATGAAGCATAAGTCGGAATCATTTGAAATGTTCAAACAATTTCGTAATGAAGTAGAAAAACAGACTGGAAAGAGTATTAAGATCCTTCGGTCAGACCGAGGAGGAGAATACCTTTCTGGTGATTTCTTGACTTATCTAGAGGAGAATGGGATTCTCTCACAATGGACCCCTCCAGGAACACCTCAGCACAATGGTGTATCCGAAAGGAGGAATCGAACTCTGTTAGACATGGTTCGATCCATGATGGGGTTTACTAGTCTGCCTGTATCTTTTTGGGTTATGCTTTAGAGTCTGCGTGTATAATACTAAATAAGGTTCCAAGTAAGTCTGTTGAGAAGACTCCATATGAGATATGGACTGGGCGTAAGCCGACACTTTCATACCTTAGGGTTTGGGGATGTCCGGCTTATGTTAAACGTTCTCAAACTGACAAACTTGGTCCTAGGTCCGATAAGTGTTATTTTGTAGGGTACCCCAAGGAAACTAGGGGTTATTACTTCTACCTTCCTAATGAACAAAAGGTGTTCGTAGGACTTAAGGCAACCTTTTTGGAAAAAGAATTCCTTAGTGAAGGAATTGTTGCCTCTAAGGTTGAACTTAATGAAGCTCAACAGATGGAAGATTTAACACAAACTACTGAACCCACAGAACCGGATTCGATTAGATCAAACCCGGAGCCCAATGTAGAAGCACCATTAAGGCGATCAGGTAGAGTACCGCGTCAAGTGGACAGATACTACGGTTTCTTGGTCCAAGACGCAGATCCCATTGAGCTTGATGAGAACAATGAGGATCCGATTACCTATATGGATGCTATGCAAAGGTCCGACTCTGAGTTATGGCTTAATGCCATAAGATCCGAAATGAAATCCATGGAAATCAATAGTGTATGGACACTAGTTGATCCACCCGAAGGGATAAAACCCATAGGGTGCAAATGGATCTTCAAAAGAAAGAGAGGCGCAGACGGAAAGGTGGAGACCTATAAAGCCCGTCTGGTTGCCAAGGGGTATCGTCAACGTTATGGTATCGATTATGACGAGACTTTTTCCCCTGTGGCAATGCTAAAATCTATTCGGATCATGCTAGCTATAGCAGCATATATGGATTATGAAATCTGGCAAATGGATGTGAAAACAGCTTTTCTAAATGGAGAGCTGGAAGAAGAGGTGTATATGATACAACCTGAGGGTTTCACATCCATAGACGAGTCCAAAGTATGCAAGCTACAAAAGTCCATTTATGGACTTAAGCAAGCTTCTCGAAGTTGGAACATACGTTTCGATAAAACTATCAAAACATATGGTTTCGTTAAGAACGAAGAAGAACCTTGTGTCTACAAGTGGGTTAACGGTTTAGTGATCACATTTCTTATGTTGTATGTGGATGACATTCTCTTAATTGGGAATGACATTCCTGCATTACAAAATGTGAAACTTTGGCTGTCATCACAATTCTCCATGAAGGATTTGGGAGAAGCATCCTACATCTTAGGGATGAAGATCTATAGAGATAGATCTAAGAAGTTGCTTGGATTGTCCCAATCCACGTACATCGACACTATGTTGAAGCGGTTCAACATGGAGAATTCCAAGAAGGGCTATCTTCCGATAGGCCAAGGAATTTCTCTCTCTAAGAAAGATTGTCCGACAACTTCCGAAGAGAGAGAGCGTATGAGTAGAATCCCATATGCTTCTGCAATAGGTTCTATCATGTACGCCATGACATGTACAAGACCGGATGTTGCTTACTCACTAGCAGTAGCGAGTAGGTATCAGTCTGATCCGGGTGAGAACCATTGGAAGGTGGTGAAAACCATCCTTAAGTATTTAAGAAATACTAAGGACCAATGGTTAATCTATGGAGAATCTGACTTAAAACTTGTGGGGTTTACAGACTCTAGTTTTCAGTCAGACCATGATGACAGTAAGAGTATGTCAGGATTTGTGTTTACCCTGAATGGAGGAGCAGTCTGCTGGAAAAGTTCCAAGCAGCATTCAGTAGCCGATTCCGTATGCGAAGCAGAGTATGTTGCTGCATCAGATGCGGCAAAGGAAGCTGTTTGGATCAAGAAGTTTGTAAATCAACTTGGTGTTGCTCCCTCAATCAATGGTCCAGTTCTTTTGTATTGTGACAATACTGGAGCCATTGCACAAGCAAAGGAGCCAAAGTCTCACCATAGAACCAAGCATATTCTGCGTCGCTACCACCTTGTACGAGAGATTGTGGAACGAGGTGACGTCAATCTTCAGAAGATCGATGGAAAGGAGAACCTAGCTGACCCATTCACTAAAGCCCTTTCTGTAAAGGAGTTCGATTATCACAAATCGAAGATGGGTATAAGATACTGTACAAATTGGCTTTAGTCCAAGTGGGAGTTGTTGGGAATTGTGTCCCAAAGCCAATTTTTAATTGTAAGAAATTGGATTATGTATATATTTTATTAAAATGAATAAAAATTTATTCTGGCAATTTTCTATTCATCACAAGTGTTACATCTTCAAATTGAACTCCTGTGTATTGTGATGAAGTCCTTAGGACTAATTTAGTGGATAAAAGAGGTTTTATCATTTAGTCCTTAAACCAGTTCGCGACCAAATGATGAGCTGTCAATTGGACAATAGCTATGTCAAGTATAGGTCGTTGTGTGTCATTTAGTTGGTTGTCCTCTTAAACCAAGAAGTGTGGAGACACTGTATGGCATACAGGTGAGATGTAGGAGTACATCATCACTGAACAGTGACTCACCTGCGTAGCACTCTACTGTCGGGAGTTAGCTCGCAAAGCGTATGGGCATAAGTACCCCTTAGACCTGAGACTGTCATGGTGACTTGCAAGCAACTCACTGTACTTAGGCACTGGATGACCTGAATTTCTAATTTAGGGATCGGAAGGATGCTGGGTGCAGTCAAGTACTCGCAAAGTCTGTGTACGAGTCAAGATGGGATTGACCGCTCCAGATTATAGGAGTTGATGTCTCGCTGTATTTCAATTCAGTAAAACCTTGGCCAGGGTAAACCAAGTGATGGTCACTTGATTTGATTAATTGAAATACACTATGGATGACCGGACCCAGAATTCGACAGTCCACTCTGAGGTCATCTTGAGCATCGATGGTCATAGGGATGAATTATGCAACAACCATACGTCTAGGTTCTTGAATGTTGCTTTGCATATTCGACCTATCCGGACGTCGGGTATCATTGCTAGATGGTCACCTTGATTAGTGCATGGAGTAGTCCATGTACTACCGGCTTAGTGTTCGAACCTATCGGAGTCACGCACATTAGTCAAACTAAGTAAGAAGGTCTTGACCCAATTTAATTAAGAATTAAATTGTGGGTCATTTGGAATTTGGTTCTGTCTATGTTCAGCTAGCACTGAACATGAGGTACATGCTAAATTTCATGGATGAACAACTAATTAAGTCTGTATTTCGGGTCAATCAAGTTTCAATTAATGTAATGGAACTTGATCAGGACTCAATTGTTGAGATTGGATTTGATTGGGTCTAAATTAGTGTAATTGGGCTCGATCATGATTTAATTGGGATTTAATTTCATATTTGTTCTGATCTAAGTCGGATTTGGATCGAGCCGAAACTGGACCTAATTGTATCTCTCATGAGTCGGACTCATGTGGAATTTTTTCGGGTCAAAAATCATTCAAATGGGCTGTCAATTTGGTTTAGAACCAAATAGGCTTGCTTTATTTCAAAATGGGCTAACCCATTTCCTATTTGACTAATCCCATTTAAATGGTTACGGCTGACTTGTTTTTAAACTCCCATGGACCCGTGGACCACTCCCCCTCATGGACCCTTAAGGATTTTTTTGTGAACCGCGATGGAGAAAAGCCTGGGAGGAGAAAATAGAGCCTTCTTCCTCCCGGCTTCGTCTCCACACCGTGCCACCGTCTGGCCTCCGGCCGCTCTGCCGTCTGGACCGGAATGTCCAATTTTGAACCGGCTACATTCCGGTTAAATTTGATTTTTGAAATCCGGCTGTTATCGGATGGATTTACTGTTTTTTCCCCACGTTTGTTTTTGAAACAAACGTTATGAATTTATAACGTATGGATTCGTAAAGACAGTCATTACTCCTCTTAAATCCTCTCTGCGTTGGCCTATAGATAGACCAACGTTTTCCTCTTGAATACAGAACGAATCAGAGAGAAAAAGGTGTGAATCTGTCCGTGAAATTTTGGGAAGAAACTTCACAGACAGAGGCGGCTTCGGTGGGATTTTTCTAAAGGAGAAGAGGAAGAGAGAAGAAGTGGTCCTTCTCTCTCAATCTTCTCCCAGTGGCAAGCATTCAGATCCGGCTTTCTAGTCTCCTCTCTTCTCCTCTACGATCAGTCCAAAATTGAAGCTCTCGGGTTGGAAACGGGAGAGAAGGAAGAAGAAGAAGAGAAGAAAAGAAAAGTGTTTCTTCTAGGGTCCTTTTTGCAAAAAGTGGTTTTGCAAAATACAGATATCGTCCAACCTTCCTACGAAGCTCGACGTGCGTGCGAAGTAGAGGGCTTGCAGATCCAGGCCTTACAGAGCTACCTTCAGGGATCTAGATCCAGATCCAGATTCAAATTACCTCGACCAACTTCCGCTACGGGCTTGAGGTAATTTTACATAAAAGTTAAATTTAATATTTATAATTGTTATAAATAAAATAAAAAAAATTAAAACTGATTTTTCATGCCTGGCGTTCGATTTTATCGGACAACTCGAGAAATTTTCCCTTCAAGGAGTGCACGTACAGCACATGGACTCAAGCTCTCACGAATATACCCTCGAGTGACGAGTTCGTCAACTTGGCGTTTCAGTTCAGTGTGCTCGTTTGGATTGAGTCTATGGTGGGGAAGATTTGGCAGGAACGCTCCAGGAATGAGATCAATTACGTGCTGGATATCACGCATTGGAGGGAGTGCCTCTGGAAGATCAGTCGGAAAGACAGATTGAAACTCCTCCAACAAAGGGACTACGGCGGCCGAATGTTCGACATTTGACTCCACATTAATAACTCTGGCCACAAGGGCGTACACAGGTGAATGGCTTTCGATATCTTTCATTACCTCTTTCGAAGTAATGATGTGGAGTGACTCTTCCTTTTGTGGTGTAGCACCCTTCTTCTCAGGTACGGGCTCTCTAGGAGGCAATGAATTCAATATAATTTTCCGACCCTGGAACATAAAACTACACGAATTTGACCGACCATGAAGTGTGACGTCCCTATCGTATAACCAAGGTCTTCCTAAGATGACTTGACCTACGTCCATCGGAAGGCAGTCGCACCAAATCTCGTCTTTATAAGATAGGAATTGAATCAGGACAAGGCACCTTTCTGAAACCGAAATGGACGTCTTATCTACCCAGGCTACTTTATATGGATTAGGATGAGGGGTAGATTTTAGGCCAAGGCGAGAAACAACTCCAGATGCAATGGCATTGATGCAACTCCCGCTATCAAATAAGATTTTGCATGTTTTACCATTGATCTTAATAAGTGTATAAAATAGGGAGGTTCTTCGCCAGTCTTGTTCGGTCTTTGTTTGGGCTAGTGTGCACCTAACCACATGGATCCTATGGTTTTGGTCATTCCTATCAGTGGGCTCATTTTGGTATTCAGTCTGAACAAATTCTAACCCGGTCTTTTCATCTCCAAAGTCATCTACAAAATCCTCGATGTTTGGTTCATAGACTTCTTCGACACATTCAGTATCCTGGGTTCCTGCTTCCAGTTCAGTCATCAAATAGGTCTTGGCATTACATTGGGACGCAATATGGCCAAACTTTTGGCACCTGAAACACTGGGTTTGGTTTCTCAAGGGCGGGTTGGACCCTAATATGCCTTTTCCTTTATCAGTGGATGTACTTTGATCAGGCACCGGGAACGTCCTAGTCGGTGTTTGGCTAGAACCGGGCTGTGAAGGGTGGTTGGAGAGTGGTCTGGGTTGTGGGAGATGGCTTTGATTAGGTCGGGCTCCTGGGGGTAAGAACCGAGAATCGGTACGTCTCACCACAGGGACTCGTAAAAAACTATCCACGTCTTGAGCCAATTGGTATGCCTGGCCAAGGGTAGTAATCTCTCGGAGGATCAGTTCTTTCTGGATCTCCTCACGGAGTCCTGCCCGAAACCTAGAAAGAGTAACAGTCTCTTCTTCGATTACACCACACCTCATGTGAAACTCCTCAAATTGTGCAATGTAATCGGCAACAGTTGAAGTTCCTTGAGTTAGTTTCTGCCACCTATCCATAAGGCGTTGTCGGTAAGAGAATGGCAGATACTTCTCATTCAGTTTCTCTTTCATATCCTCCCAAGTGGTGATGCGTGGAAGCCTCTGGGTCTCACGCCGATGTTCAACGTTATGCCAGTACCAGTGAGCTTGCCCAATAAGCTTCATCTTGGCAAACCGTACTTTTCTATCTTCAGTCATATCGTACCACTCAAAATAATTATCCATGGCTGCTCTCCAATCAAGGTACACGCTCGGCTCTAATTGACCAGCAAATGTGGGGGCTTCTACTCGCACAGTACGAAGTAGTCGCTCGTCAAGATCGCGCTGGTGATCAGGATGATGTTGGTTCCTAGGGGGATGGGAAAAAGCTGCAGGCGGTGTGGTCAAACCAAACTCGGGATAAGCTGCGATTGGGGATGATGGTTCCGGAGTCCTAGGGTGTTGTACTAGGGCACGGATCTCACGTTTGAATTCGGCATTATCAGCTCGTATTGCAGCTAATTGTTCCAGAATATCTTGTATGACTCTGGGGTCCATGGCGGATGAAGGGGTCTGAGAGTCAGTGAGGAGGTACTCTCTACCACTACGGGTGGGCATACAGGAGCTACTCTAGTTGGTGATATGATATGCAATACTACTAATGAACCCTAATTGTCTAAAGGTAATGCAGGACAACCTACTAATGCAACCCACTAATGCAACCTACTATGAATTCGGAAATCAGCAACTTTTCACAAAAATAACTTAAAATTAAATGTTACTAATTTGTACTTTGGTTATTTCAGAATTAAAGTAGAAAATTAGTCACTATAAGAAGTTAGGTTGCAAACACGTTTTACAGTCATTCAAAGTCTAAAAGTAATCTGATCTATGGATGTTGATGATGTCCTGACACTAAGGTGTGCTAATTTAATATTTAGATTTAATTGGGAGGTAGGACGGGTGTGGTGGAAAATGTTCTAGGTTTTTGCAGTTTGACAAGAAAATAAGTTTCAAAATAGGGCTGTCATGCAAGAGAACTAGAACATATTTAGATAAGCAAGCCCAAAGGAGGAAGAACCTATTACCTGTGGTGAATACAGTTGACTAGAATCGTCTGCTCGTGGAGTCTCGAACACGAAGTTGGCGCCGGGCAGAACTAGCTGGAGTTATGGAATTGAACCCAAGGCTTCCTGGGCTGTTGAATTGGGCTGAAGAATAATCTGGTTTGGGCCTGAGATCGGACCTGCAGCCAAAGGCCTTGGGCCGCGCTCAAGGAGACACGCACGGGCTTGGACTAAAATGGGTTTTGGCCTGCTGTGGAGAGAAACGGTTGCAGACTGTGGAGTGTGATCGGGCCAGTTGAGCTCGGGTGAACTCTGTTGGACTGGGGAGGGATGCTGTGGCTTCTTGGGAAAGAATAGGCCCGTTGAAAGGGGGCTTTGCAGGGCGGTCGGATGGCTGATGTGAACTCGTGAGATGAGTCGATGGTGAATGATGGAGAGGCGCGGACGGTGGAGCTCTGGTGGCGACGGCGGAGACGGGGACGGCGACGGCGAAGCGGCGCGGCTCGGTTGACGGAGGAGAAGGAGGCGGCAGAGGTCTCGGGCGATAGCGCTGTGGTCGACCGCGAGAAGGAGGCGGCCGAGGATGGGTGGTGGCAATCGGCCGGTTGCGGGAGCGGCGGGGACGGCGACGGCGAAGCGGTGCGGCTCGGTTGACGAAGGAGAAGGAGGCGGCGGAGGTCTCGGGCGATGGTGCTGTGGTCGACCGCGAGAAGGAGGCGGCTGAGGATGGGTGATGGCAATCGGGCGGTCGCGGGAGCGGTGGGGTCGGTGACGGCGAGGTGGCGCGGCTCGGTGGACGGAGGAGAAGGCGTCGGCGGCAGAGATGGCACGGCAGGGACGGCGGCAATGGCGTCGGCGGCGGAAACCCTAGGGTTTCCGTTCGACTGAAACAGAGGTTAGTTTAGTTTTTTTTTTTTTTTTTTTTTTTTTTTGAACCTTAACGGGTTCGGGTTATCGGTTTCGGGTTTCGAATGAAACCCGCTCTGATAACGGTAAAAATCAGCACGTGCGGGTCACGTGCCAATTTTTTTTTTTTTTTTTTTTTAAACTTACTGGTGGACCCGGGCTATCGGGTTTGCGGTAACGGGTTTAGAGTCGACCCGTTACCGTAACTTCTTCTTCAACCTCCCGATCGATTCGGGAGGGCGTTCCGGCCGCTTCGGCGGTGGTTGCGGAGCGGCCGAACGGCGTGGCAGCGGCGGAGCTTGCGGCCGCAGCTTCGTGGTCGGAGGCGACAGGCGGCGGCCGGTCGTGGCAGGAGGACACAGCGGCGTTTGCGGTCGGAACGGAGAGCGAGTCGGCGGTTGCAGGCGATGCGGCCGACGCAGTGGTGACTCCGGCTTCGAGGGACAACGCTGCAAGGAGGGCGGTGACATTCTTCTTCTTTCCGGCGGCGGGAACCACTCGTGGCCCTTCGACGCGCTCCGGCGTTCGTGGTCGACGTACGGCGTAATATTCGTGCGCCCACAGGAAACCGGGAATCCGTCGGCGCTCGGCCATACACCGGTGGTGGCACGACAGTAAAGGCGCGGCAGAGGTGGTGGTGGCGTCGGTTGCAGGCTCCGGTGGAGGGCCAGAGGCGGCGCTGCAGAGAGAAGGGCACAGTGGGACTGCTTTGTCAGGGGAAAGCTTCCTCTTTTTTTTTTTTTTTTTGTGTGAAGCTGACAGAGGGAAGGAGAGGAACCGAGAGAAGCTCGGTGAATCAGGGTTGATCCCTTTGTCCCCTTTTTTGTGAAAACCGAAAGACGATTTTTTTTTTTTTTTTTTAAACAGGCTGACAGAGGGAAGGCCCTGTTCTCCTTGAAGCACTGTGAGAACTAATGGGGAAGAAGGGCTGTTGTTGGATCGGGGCTTTGGTAGCAGGGGCAAAACCAGCCTTGCTCTGATACCAAATTGATGCCGGACTAACTTTAAAATGAAACAGGAAAAGAGGGGAAAAGAAGGGGGAAGAAGAAGAGAAGAAGGAAAAGGGAGGAGAAGAGAAGAAGAGGAAACGTGGGGGAAGAAATTCTTTAATTCTGCATTAAAAACCCTAATCAGCTTACAAGTTCCCTTTAAATAGGGCCCCATAAGAACAATTAAAATAAACCCCTTACATAAAATAATTCCCCACAAATAAGCCCTAAAATGAAAATAAGCCCAGAATAAAATAAACCACAAATAAATCCCTAAACACAAATAAACCCAGAAATAACAATAAGCAAATATGCAAATAAAATGGGGACCTAGCTGATGTCCCCATCAGATTCAAATCCAACCAAGACCCAATTCAATTCAAATCCACCTCACACCCAAAATCCATTGTATCGCACGAGGCATGGGTCTAAAGAAACTCATCCGATCAAATCGGGCAAATTATCCGAGGAGCTTGGAGTCTACCGGTTCGTGGTGACCCCATTCAGAGGGTTTCACGTAAATTGGAATTGACTAAGCGTCGGCTACGGCGTTGGAACCGTGAGGTAGTGGGCGATATCTTTAGGAAGTTGGAGGATGTGGAGGCTGCGATTGCTGACTACCAAAGAAGAGGAGACCAGATGGGCGCGCTCCCCGAGGCCGATATGGTCAGCCTTCGAGGACTCCTCGCCACTCACCACTCGATCCTACGGCAACATGAAATCTTCTGGAGACAAAAATCCAGAATTCAATGGGTTAGAGAGGGTGACCGAAACACTAGTTTCTTTCACCGCTCTACGGTTATCAGGAGGCAGAGGAATATGATTCGATCCTTGCGGGATGAGCAGGGCCACCGGGTTGAGGGCGATTCGGCCATCACCCATATCCTGCTTGATTTCTTTCGCTCTCGTTGGACGGAGGATAGTGAGTCCGATCCTGTCGGCCAGCTCCCGAGGGCTGCTTCCCAAATTGATATGACTGAGAACGCTATGTTGGTTCGTCCAGTGACGGAGGGGGATGTGCGTGAGGCTATCTGGGCACTGGGTGCGGATAGGGCCCCTGGTCCAGATGGCTTCCCACCTTTCTTTTTCCGGAGATACTAGGGGATCGTTCGGACTGCAGTGGTGGAAGCGGTCTTGTGTTTTTTCAGTCGGGCAGGTATGCCTGACGACTGGAAAGCCACATTTGTCACGTTTATACCAAAGCGTCAGGACGCGGCCGAGCCGAGTCATTTTAGGCCGATCAGCTTGTGTAATACTTTATACAAAGTTGTGGCAAGAATATTGATGGAGCGTATGAAGCCCCTCCTCTCTGGCATCATCTGTCAGGAGCAGGGTGCTTTTGTGAGAGGTCGGAGTATTTCTGATAACGTTATGGTGGCCCAGGAGATGATGTGGGATCTTCGACGGGCCTCGCAGTGGCGGAGCTTGATGGCCGTCAAGCTAGATATGGAACGAGCTTACGATAGAATCAAGTGGAGTTTTCTTAGGCTAGCTTTGGAGCGTCTGGGGTTCCATGAGACATGGATTGGGTGGGTTCTGGGGTGTGTTCGGGGACTGAGGTTCTCTATCTTGGTCAACGGCTCTCCATCTCCTTTCTTCAGTTCTACTATGGGGCTTCGGCAGGGATGCCCGTTATCTCCGTATTTGTTTATCATTTGCTCTGATGTCTTGTCTCGGGCATTGCGGGCTGCGTGCGCCGCTGGAGAGCTGGGGGGCTATATCCCAGCTCTAGGGGCCCAGCCGATATCACATTTACTCTTTGCCGATGACTGCCTCCTCCTGACCCGGGCTCGCGTAGCGGACGCTCAGGCTATCAGGAGGGTTTTGGCTGCCTACTGCACTGTATCCGGTCAGAGAGTGAATGGCCAGAAATCCTCCATCTCCTTCAGCCCTAGCACGTCACTCGGGGTTCGATGGGGGATTCGGAGGATTCTGGAGATGCCCGAGCAGGACGGGACCTGGACCTATCTGGGTGTTCCGATCTCGGGTAGGAGATTGCGAGTTTCCGAGTGCACTGGGCTGGTGCAGCGGGTTCAGAGTAGACTAGAGGGCTGGCGGGCAGCGTCCCTGTCTATGACGGGCAGAGTCATGCTAATTCGATCTGTACTGGGCTCCATGCCCATCTATCTTATGGCAAGTACGGTGGTGCCAAGGTCTGTTTTATTGAAGATTGAGCGACTTCTTCGGGGCTTCTTATGGGGCTCACATGGAGGGTGTCGTGGGGTGCACATGGTGGCATGGGAGCGTATCTGCCGCCCCCTCAGGGAGGGTGGTCTAGGGGTGGTGTCTCTCCTGGAGAGACGAGAGCTACTTCTTGCCCAGCATGCTTCCCGTTTCATCCTGGAGCCGCAGGGGCTCTGGAGCCGGATTATGACTAGCCGCTATGGGGGGGCAGGCCCGGAGGGCTAGGCCCGAGGAGGGCGGAGATGCTCCTTTCTATGGCGTGAGATAGCGACGTACTTGCCATTGATGTCGAGTCACACCCGATGGCTGATAGGCGACGGACGTAGCATCGATGTAGCTGGAGACCTATGGGTCGACGGCCTCCCTCTGCGGCTTTGGCCGACTACGGTTAGTGTCGAGGCTGGGGAGGGTCTACAGGTTTGTGATATCATGACCCCCGGGGTGGCTGGCTGGGATGAGATTCAGTTGGCCCGTTTGTTCGGGCAGCATTTGGCAGAGCAGGTCCGCTCACTACCATTACCACAAAGTGGCGGACCAGATGTACGTGTATGGGGTTCCTCGACCAGATCCAGGGTCAGGATGGGTGATCTCTCCCATATCCGTCGGCGGAAGTATGAGCCTGGCCTGGATTTTGCCTGGATCTGGCGATTGGGGCTCCACCCGAGGGTTGCGTTGTTCCTCTGGAAGGTGGCCTGGGACCGTCTCCCTACGAGAGCTGTACTCGCAGGTCGAGGTGTGAGGATCCCATTGGTGTGTGGGGCTTGTGGTGTGGCCGAGACGGTGGACCATGCCCTGTTTCGGTGCACATGGGCTAGGGGCACTTGGCGGCTGGCAGAGGTCCCACCGGTGGTATGGCGATGTAGGGACCTGTTCTTACAGGCCATGCGTCTGGGATCGGAGTCCCTGGTGCTTCGTCAGGAGGTCGTCCGAGCTACCTGCATTGCCTACCAGATCTGGTTGGCCAGGAATGCTTGCACCTTCAGCGAACGACGTATGTCGCCGCGATTTATTATCGAGAGTGCCCGCGTTCAGGCGGCAGAGCTGTGTTACACTATCCCTGTTGGAGGGACCTTGATAGCTCGGAACACCTGGAGTTCCCACTCTGCTTCGGCAGTCTCTTGTACGGTGTTTTTCACCTGGGAGCCCTCACCCCCGAGTTTCCTCAAGATCAACTTTGATGGGTCTGTTTTGGATGGTGGTATGCGGGGAGGCGCGGGTTTTGTTATCCAGGACCCGTGTGCCAGGGTTGTGGCTGCCGGTGGCAGTCAGTTATTTGACACTTCAGTTCCAAGTGCGGAGCTGACAGCAGCCTGGGCGAGCCTTCGCCATGCCCGATGTGTCTTACGGGCTAGGTCCATTATCCTAGAGGGTGACTCAGCCACCGTTGTCAGTTGGATCCAGGGGGTCCAAGGCGTGGCGGTTGTGACCATCCCTTGCTTCATGACATTTGGGCTATGGCGAGGGATGGATGGATCTTTCAGGCTAAGCATATTTACCGTGAAGGTAATGGTGCTGCGGATTGGGTAGCTGCGTATGTAGCTTGTCACTCCGGAGGCACCTTATGGATTGGCGATGGGGAGTTGCCCTTGGCACTCTGAGGTATTCTATTTTTTAACCTTATTGGGTGTATCCGGTTCCGTCAGGTCTGATCCACCTGCATTAGCAAAAAAAAAAAAAAATCGGGCAACGACCTGACCAAACTAGACCCATCATGGGTAACTGAATCCCGCACGGCGAAATCCAGCTGGAAAAAATCCTAGTCCCGTTACAGTTCCGTCGCACGCGGAACTCGAGTTCACACGGGAAGCCCCACCATCGGGCTCTGCCCTCCTGCACGGCTTCTAAAGCTCCCTAGTCCCTCTTTTCTTCTATCATCGTCGTCGGAGAGAAACCCCGAGAAGCTCCCACCAATTTCTCCATCCCGCTGCCAAGAGCGGAGCGGAGTTGCGATGCCTTCGATTTTGCGGCCCTCGCGGCAGTCCGATTACGATTGCTTCTCCTCTACTACACCAATCGTTATCGACAATGGCGGTTCCACCTTCCGAATCGGGTATTATCGAAAACCCTAAACCCTAACCAGCAATTCTTCGTTCTTGAATTTGTTGTTGTTTGTTTTTTCTCTTTTCTCCTGTATGAACGATTTCTTCTTCTTGATGCCCCCTTTCTCTTTCTCGTATTCTAGATGGGCGGGAGAGTTGGATCCTCGCGTCACCTTCCGAAACGTTGTCCAGAGGCCTCGCCACAAGACTACCGGTACGCCATTCCCCTCTCCACTTAACCTCGCACTAACTACAGACACATAGCTTCTGTCTTTGTGCTGTTTTACTGAAATCTACCTGGATACTGTGAGTTTTTTTTAATTGTTTCTTGCAAAAAAAATCTTTTTATTTTCCAATCCTCTGATGGCCATCAAGGATTTACATATGCCGACTCTGTTGCATCGGCCGCATCCCAAAGTGCAGGATATTTCAATGAGCGAAGTTGTTCATATTCTTCTTTTTATTGTTACTTTCCTGAGAGAGAGAGAGAGAAAGGGAGGGAGGCTCACCTGTGCTATAATTACCCGAGTCATTTCGTTCTTGTTCTTGTTCTTGTATTATTTTTAAGATTTCCCGTGGCAAGCAAGGGCTGCTGGTTTTGTTAATTATCATTATCGTGAACACTCGGGTAGGTTTTGGTGATTACGATCTTTCTTCTTGGAAAGAGTACTCTTGTTTTTCTTTCAGAATTTCCAACTTAAAGCATTACACTCTGGATTTCTTATCAATCTAAATCTGGCGATCTTCTATAATGCAGGAGAAACTGTTACTATTGTTGGTGATCATGATCCTGCGCTGATGAAGTACTTTGATTACACGCGTACATCTCATCGTTCAGCCTTTGACAGCAACGTTGTCTATCAGTTTGAAATAATGGAATATGTTAGATTACTCACCATACTAACTATTTTTAGGTGGAAATAGTCATTAGAAATTTGATTCAAGAATTTATCTCGCAGAATGGTGCTGCTAGTTGCTTGTTTTTTTATTTGTTTGTTTGCTCAACGAATCACCAATTAGCGATACTATTTATCTTGCTTTTTAATTCCGTGGTCTGATTTGATAATCTGAACTTGCTCTCTTTTTCAGGATAATTCTCCTGATTCCCTTTAAACTGCTGGGTGCTTGGGAAACTCAAGACCAAGTGACCAATGCATTTAATGCATGTTGACTGCTTATAATATATATGTAAAAAATGACTGTATATACTAGAAATGAGAACAGATGACTGTATGATCTAGGAATGCAAATTAGTAAAAATTTTCTATTTTGTGATATGTGAATATACTTTCATGAAGATGTGTGATGTGTACATTTTTTGATGTGACATGGTCCATGTAATTATGCACAGGAAATACTTGACATATAGGTCCTCCAACATAAATTGCAGGTTACAAACTTAAGTTTAACCAGTAAATATTCTCCTATATATAATAAAAAACTCCCATGGTGGAGAGTGAAATGTTCATAAGTTGCTTACCTCAAGAGAGAAGGGAATTTATAAGCATACCCTCTCCTTCCATAGATGTGTCCTGCTCTGTCTATGACATTTCCTGAGACTACACAGAGTAAGGAAAATATCTTTGTTTAGATGATATGAAAATATAGTAAGGTTAGAGGTAGCAAAACTTATAACATTATCATAGCTGCCGACCGCATTGTGATTGTCTAATATGTTTTTAATCTCCTGTCACATCATAGATTTCACATATTAGCTGCTTATTATATTTTCTTCAGTAAAAATCAGGCGCCCTCTACGATGGGCCAGAAATCATCATTAAATTCCTTTCTCTCATACCTTCTGTGCCTTCACAAATATATATTACTCACACTTGCATCAGAAGTGTCCAGTTCTAGTATTTCTAAACCATTCCATATACTATCTATTGTTCTAACTCACAGCATGACTCATGCTTCATTGGAGTATGCAAACTGACCTTTTGCTGATCCTTCCTCTATGCTCATCTCACGTTCATTCTCATGTTTTCATTTGATTAATCTATCAAAATCTTGTCTTCAGGCTTTTTCCTTCTTTTTTTCCTTTTTTTTTGTTATTTTCTTACATGCATCCTTTTTTTTGGTATAGGTCCTTGATTATGGTTTTGAGCGATTGGGTGCCGATGGTTTGCAGGTACATTGGTGTAATATTCATTGCCTGTCATAGGAAATGGTTCAAAAGACGATGATGCTTGTGTGTTTTACTATCTGAATTCCCTTGTTATCAGTCAGTCTTAATTGTTGGTACTAGCCAACTTTTCAGTTTTACAGAGTTACGCATATTTGTTTGGTCTTAGAATACATGATATGCGACATGCTATAACCATTGTTATGTATGAAATTACTATTAGGATTAATACCCATATAGTTCTTTTTTCATCCATTGCTATGGTAAGTGCCATAATTATCTTACTACTTTACACCACTGCAATCTCAGACCTTCTATCTTCCCGAACCTCAGAATTAGATGCTCCACCTTTCCCGACACCATACCATCACCACCTCCATTATGACCATTTCTGCAGTTTAGATCGCATGACCAATTCATTTTTTATATTTACTTATTGCTTTATTCCCCAAAGATTCTACCTCACATTATTCATATAACTTCTTTATGGATTTTTAACTAATATATTCTGTCAACATCCTTTTTCCTTTGTGGCCATGTTGATCGAGATCCTTCTTACAGAACTATATGATTCATATTTTTTAAATTCGTTGTCTTCGTACTCATGTCCCATCTTCTTCCATCTATATTTCCTTAACTTAGCAAATCCATCCTGCACACACACAAAAAATTTTGTCAGCCTATATCAAAAGCTAGGATAGAGGTTCAAGAACAAATTTTGGATACTCTTGTTTTTAGGTTCTAGAGGGTGAGCCTTGGCGCAATGGTAAGGTTGCTCCATTGAGACTAGGGTGTCATGGGTTCGAACACAGAAACAACCTTTCCACATGCAAGGGTAAGATTGCATATATCTGATCCTCCCTAGAACTTGCAGTAGCAGGTTCCATGTGCACTGGGGCATTTTTTCTTTTTTTTAGATTCTAAATCTTATTGTGATACCAATTTATGCTCTTTTTCCTAGATTTGAAATTTGATCTTCTTGATTTACACTAATTCTCTCTCTTGATCTGTGCAATCAATGAAACATACAATAGAGGTGATGTTATTATATTTGTAAAATTTTCTTTTAACAATTGACCGTTACAGACATATCAAAATGATCTGTTCTAATCTGCAAGTTTTTTTGGATTCATTTGTTTATAGTCAAGGTACATATTACGGTATCTAGTACCACCCCGAATAGAACTGGTGGGGAACCGGAATGGTTCACCCTGTTGGCTTGGTAAATGGGCTGAAACTATCAAATAGCTCCTTTCGGTTCACCCGTCGCTCGATCTGCTTACTATTCCACCAAACCCCCACCCCCTCCCCTTCCCACTTGCGCCTCCCATGTGTCTTTCAAAGTCCTTGAAGCCCTATTCCCATTGTGGATTCCATCTCTTCCGGCTCCTTCGTCTCCTCCATTTGATCCGCTTGTGATTGCCCCCCTACACCCTCCTTGCATCCTTTGAAGCCTTGACACCCCCCCCTCAAAAAAAAAAAAAGAAAAAAAGTTGTGGACCCTTCCCTCCTTCAGCCTCTTCTCCTTCTCCGGCCTCTTTCTCTCTCTCTCTCCCCCCCATTCCCTGTCCTTGGCTACAATCGCGGACCTGGGAGGTCTGGCTATGGATCAATCCATGCATGTGACTCCCCCCTCTTTCTCTCTCTCTCCCCCCCCTCCTCCCTCCCTTACCTTCCTCTTCCACCTCTCCCTCTCTCTCCCTCTCCTTCTTCCTGTGTCGATACTCCTCGGAATGGCACGGTATGGACTCATACCATGCCGAACTGGTGGCCGGCTGGTATCCCCTCTGGTACTAATTCAGCATACCTTGGTACATAATTTTTTTAGATTTTGTGGCCCTCAATATAGATTCTCATGTCATTATCTTTTGGGTATTTTCTATGCACAATGTCCATTTCTTCTATATTAACTAGATATCAAACAATGCTTCCTATTCAAACCAATTCTTCAGTAAGATAGAAATTTGACAAAAATAGTTTGTTTTCATTTCTTTTTTTTGCTGTTATACTCACAACTTCATACAACTGTTCTTATGTCAACCTTGAGCTAGGGCAGGTGGATCATCCTATTATGATGACAGAATGTGTTTGCAATCCAATCTCCTCTCGCAGTAAAATGGCTGAACTCCTTTTTGAGACTTATGGTGTACCATCTATAGGTAGAATATCACCTAGAATTTTCTTAGAGTCTATTCTATTCTCTAAGGACATTCTATATTTTATTTTCCCTTTATAATGACATATTATTTCTTGCTTTAATGTGATGTTTGTTATGCTGTCTTGCCATTGCTTATGTTTGAACCATTGGATTGCAGCCTTTGGTGTTGATGCTGCATTCAGCTACAAGTTCAACCAACAGCATGGAATTTGCACTGAAGATGGTCTTGCTGTTTGTGCAGGAGTAACAACAAGCCATGTTATTCCTGTAAGATGCTGGCCTTGTGAAGTGCTGCTTTGACTCGAAAAAAAAAAGCATGCTAACTATTGGTTGCATGTTAACCTGCTTTCACCTATGCTAATAGTACTGATAATGAGTATTACTAAATGATTTAGACCACCTAAACAGAATTAGAACTATGTTGACTCATAAATTGGTGAATTTTTTTTACAGTTTTATATTTATTTTAGTCAAACAATTGAAACCCATCACCTTTTCATTAAGAGTATGAACAATGTTCATCAAAAAAATGGAACGACAAAAGATAAAGCACGAAGGTGATGAAGGTTTCTCACATTATTTTGAAGGGCTTGGTTCTTTCTAGTTGAATTTGTTGAAAGCTGATTGGTTGAACAACAGATTATGCTGTGAGATTTTCTCCCTGTATATTGTTTATTAGGGTTTAGAATATCTTTGTTAGAAACTTATTGAGCTTTTCCCACCTATTTGCTTTGTTATAGAATATTTATCCTTTTCCATGAACAAACCCCAGATGATTTTGACTTGATCTTAAGTTTTCATTGAATACAGCACTTTTATGTGAGCCTAAATGTTGGAGAGAATCACAAAAATGGCTTGATATATGCTGTGGGTATGGGACTCTGAACTTCTGCACCATAGCTTTTACCATCATTCCCACGGTCATCTATATTGAATTTATTCTTGGACATTGACCATCTTGTTGGCTGTAATTTGTATTGCCCCCCCCCCCCCTACACTTTATTTTATTGCCTTGTTCTCTTTAACCTTTTCACTTGTTAGGAGTTTTTTCCTTTGGAGAAAAATCAACTATTATATTATATTTAATTATAAAGGGTTTTCCCAGAACAATTCTTTTTTCACAGAACCAAGTAAAATTTATCGCATGAATATATAAATAGAGATCTTATAACCTCACACACTTTTTTTTAAGAAAAGCAGTAGAAAATATTAAAGTATTGACATCAAAAGAATGAAGCAGAGCAAGATGACTCTATGCTCTGGTTCAGAAAAGAGAAAAGGGTCTCATTTGATTTGCTTTTCCATATGACATTAATCAATTTAACAAATCCCATTACATTCTGCTTAAAATGTATTGCAGATATTGGATGATAGTGTATTCTCTATTATACGACTTCAAGGATGACATTAGTTTTGCTTCTTTTTTTTTCTGCAGATAATATGCATTTTTGCTATACATGGTTGTGTTTTACTCTTGCTGGTTTTGTTATATTCTATGTAGTGTGAGAATGATCTCTCTAGATTTTATCTTGGATTTGTCATATGTTAAATTGTTACATCATGCACAAAAAATAGTATATGCCTCTAGATGTTCTCATGTATAATTAACCAGAACACTTTTAGCAAGTAATGGCTTATGCATGAAACAACATGTGTGCATGCATGCTTGCATACACGCTTTTTATACTCAACTGAATTTTGTCCTTACGAGTTGGAGCCTCACCATATATGGTCTTTTAGTTTATTAAAGGGGAGCCTGTTTTGGAAGCATGCTGCAGAACAAATATTGGAGGGTATCACGTTACTGACTATCTGAGGCAGCTTCTTTCCCTCAAGTACCCCTATCACATGTATGTGTGTATCTTACTGCACGTTAGATCTAATTTATTTGACATCGAACTATTCCTTTCTGGGTTAGCTTGCAATTTTTATGCCTAAATGTGCTACCACAGGTCCAGCATAACATGGGAGAAGGCCGAGGAGCTAAAGATGGAACACTGTTATGTAGCTTTGGATTATGCATCAGAACTTGAAATATTTCAGGTTGGCAACTTGCTGTTTTTCCCCCTGTTTTTCATGCTCTTTTTTTGACCTTTTTTTGGTTTTGGTAGACTAAATTTAAGCTTAAAGGGATCAGAGTATTCCCTACCATACTATCCTGGGAGAATACCATTCTCTGGTACAACAGAAGGTCTGGGCAAAGCTGGCTCTTCTGGTCCCTTCTCTTGCTAGTGCCATCATATTTTGAATATATTCCTCTGATCTGGACTCTCCCTTTTCCTCGTTAATCTCCATTATTGCTTGTTGCAAATAGTTATCGGATATATAAAGTCTTTTAGGACTTTTAGAAGTAGATAACAGGGTGGAACAAGTCAGCTGATTTTTTGAAGACTTAATTTGATGCAATGTGCCCGTTTGAGCATGCAAGTACTCATTCTGGAGCAAGTTCAAGGCTCTTTCTTTTTTGAGTTGATTGTTTTATGTTCAAATAGTGTTCTAGAATCTGTACACAAGATTGATATAGAGTTTGGACTGCACTGTGATATTTTCTGTTTTTTTTTTTTGTCATTTTTGGGTTGTTTTAGGTGGTAAGTTTCTTGACGTATTGTCTAGGTGATTTTTGTTGCATAATTGTTACATTGCATGGAGGGGTGGTGATACGCTCGTGGGTGCTGGTTTTACATGTAGGAGGTTAAAAGAACCTGAGCAATGCCTATCATTTCATGAATCACATGGGGACCAGGAAACAGGGGGACTGGTGAGGCATATGATTATCTGGTGATTTTCACCTAAAAACTCCATACCTCTGTAATTTTTATAAAAAATATATGTTTGTGTGTACTATTTGGCTCTTTGGTATGGCTTTGAGATGTGCTGTGCTACCTACATCAAAAGTTATGACCTTCACAGTTCATCTAGACTTTTTTCACAGTCCAGGAAAATTTTGGAGGGCTGTTCCTAAGTTGCATGATTGCAACAGGGTAGATCCTTACCTGCTGATCAACCATATAAAAAGATTCGTGGCAAGCACCTTTATATAGGATTGAGATCATGATAAGGTGCTCATAAATGTGATTTTGGATCCTCTCCAATCATGGATGATCCAGAGAGGTCCAGTTCATATCGCCTGCAGTCCATGTACTGCAGAATGGCATTACTTTCAGATCATTTCCAGTTCAATCACGTGCAGTTAATACTTAAAGAAACAATAAGTGATTAAACTAGATCTCTCTAGTGAGTAGATAGCATCCAACCTCGAAATCTGCTCAGTCCTCTCACGAAGCCCTATTTTGTGTTGCACTATGCAGTCATGCCCATCTTTTGATGAGAGTAGCTCCCCATTGTTTGATGAGAGTAGGCTTGGGTGGTGTTGGTGTTGGTGGATAATATGAGGCATTGAATGGGTAAGTCACCATTCTTTTAAATGGATCATGAACGTATTTTATTTAGAAGGTTTTGGATAATGGTGTGTATTATACAGGAGGTTTCTATCGAACTCAGGTTCCATAAAAACACAATGATGAAGGAATTTAGGGTTTTGACGTGTATACCCTTATAAATATCTGAAATTGAGACCTTACAAATTCACTATTCACATGTATGCCCTTATAAATTTTTTTCCATCTATACCCTTGTAAATATCTAAAATTACATGTCTACCCTCACAAATTTGCTATTTACATTTATATCCTTATAAATTGTTTCTTTTTGCATGTATGCCCTCACAAATCTGCTATTAATGCGTATGCCCTTATAAATTATTTTTTCTACATCTTCCCTTAATTAAGTTAAAGGTATACATCCAAAAAGAAATACTTTATAAGGGTATAAATACAGGGTATAAATGGAAGATATTTATTAAAGTATATATGTGAAAAGAAATAATTATAAGGATATTCATGTAAACAGCAAATTTGTGAGGGTATACACATAATTTCAGATATTTATAAGGGTATACGTGCAAAAAATCCTATAATTTATGATTATGATTTTGCTTATCTAAGTACTTGAACAGCTTTGTTGTCATCTGGACATGGTCATTCTAGCATATGTTCTCAATCTTCATCAAGTGAATTTTGATGCATTCAGTATGGGAAGAGTATTAGGGGCATTAATCATAAATAGGCTTGTTCTGTTTGCATACATTCACCATTTTGTTGTGTTGTATAGACATGCCATGGCTCGCTGTTACTGTTGGGTTAGGAATTTGTGCTTTTCCATTTTTTTTTTTTTTTCGCGGCGGGCGGGGGGGGGGGGGGGGGGGGGCAATTAAAGTCAATCATACAAGAGATGCTAATCTGTAGTAGTAACAATAATAGTTATTATAATGCATGATTCAATTCAACGATTAACATCTACTTGAATACCGTCGAAAGACTAGTGTACCTAAAAGTTGGTCTAATGTACCTATAATTAGCATGTATTTTCAAGTTGCAGTCATTGGACAAAGTGACAGCATCATTTCAAGTCTGAAATATTTTTAGGATCCAATGGAAAGTATTTCTTGTAGACCAGGGAAAAGGAAATGCTCACACAAATTACAAAAGGAATGCAAGAAAATACATGAAAATCACATATGTAGTTTCCATGGGATTGTTAATCTACCCTGTAACAATTTGGAGCCCTAGATATCCCTTGATAAAGAACAGAAGCTCTATTAGAAGATGCCACAAAAGGGGACAAAAAAAATCTTGGCCAAACAAAGATCAATGGAGGTTGCTATCCTTCTATTTCTTCTTCAAATATTCATTAGAGTTTTCTTTTGAAAATATGTGATCGGGATTTAGGAGAATCATAGCACCACTTTTTTTTTGCGAGAAATTGGACAAAGTCCAGCTTGAATTTTATCACCATTGGATGGGGATTAGAATGTGATATGTGGTGGGGCCCACCCCCACCTCAACAAGTAAGAAATAACTATGATGTGCTGGGACTAGAGAGGACCGTAGGGAGCAAGGTTTCAAATATCTGTATTGGACCTTGTAACCGTTTTTTGCTAGAATGGTATGGGTACCGGGTGCTGGCACACAGTATGGGACTACTTTCTATATGTATCGATGCTGGAAACCTATCGGAAAGTCTACAGTACTGTTTGTTCCGTCCCGTTCCGATAGTATTTGAAACCTTGATAGGAAGTGAGTTTGGATGAAAGATGCTATACCTAAGAAGAGTTCCAAATGGTGGTTGCATCTAACAAGAACTGTCATCAAACTATCAAAGCCCTGAAGAGAAGTTCCTTCAACAAATTTCCATGCCTATGACTCGAATCCTGTTAATTTCCAGATTTTCAGGGACAGTTGCCCTGCCCTGCTTCCCCACCCTTCATTTGGCACTGATGCTTACATAGGAAGCACTGTGCATACATCACATGTATACCACGCCTCTTCAATATTTCTCATTACTTGTGTGTTTTGTCATGGGCCTACTTGTCATTATCATGGGAGGAAAACAAATTGGCACTTTTTAGGGGTTCCTTAGATCATGTATCATTTCCTATGTGTTGCAGTAATTGCCCATCTTGCTAAGTCAATCACAATGCATCCATTTAGCTACTAGAAAAGGCATTCAATTCTTTATTAACTTCCATTTGTACTTGTACCAAGCAAAATTTATTCAACTTTCCATGCGCTTGCTTCTAAGCGCCCACCATCTCTAAAAAGACATTATTTTGACATATGTCTTGTTGCCCCACTAGGGTCTTATTTAGATGGTTTTATGTGCAACGAATGTTTGAGGTGGTGCCAAACGGGACACTTGCACTTGTGTGAAATAGCTAAAATGAGAGGAATGCTGATAATCCACTTTGGACACGGTATTGCTTGTGGTAAACTTGGTGCTTGAGAGTTCACTAAGATGGCCGTAATGGAATTTGGTACCTGCAGAGTTTGAATCCGAGGTGGCTACTTTGCAATGATAGAACAATGTCAGGTTAGGTGGTAATATGCTACTTGATGATATTGATGATTTGCTGACGGGCTGCATTAATATGTGGATGTAATATCTTCTGTCAGAAAAGGTTGGCTGCCAGGCTCTCAGAGGGGCCTGCATGATGTATAAACTAAAGTTTGGAGAAGTTAGTTATTGAACTTCTGAGCCTGCCAAGATGGTCAGGTCTGACCATCCACTTCTAGTTGGATTAATATACTGTTTACCTTTTGCATTAATATACTGAATTGCAGAAATATGGCGTCCAGTAGTAGTGAATGATGGAAAATACTTTATAGTTCTAGGATAGGTGCGAGAAGGCTTCCACACACTATTTGATCCATATTGCACCTGCTTGAACTTGTACTGTTTCTCTGATAAAATCTACTTCTGGTGCAGAAAGGGAAGAAAGAAGCTGAAGAAAAGACCAGGAGTTGGCAGCTACCATGGGTTCCTCCCCCACAGGAAGAGGCACCGTCTGAAGAAGAACTTGCAAGAAAGGCAGCTTTAAAGGAAAAACAAGGCCAAAGATTGCGAGATATGGCTGCAGCAAAGAGATCGATTAGAATAACAGAGTTGGAAAATGAACTACATGGTTTGAAAGATCTACTGCAGCAGCTTGATCAGGCGGAGGAAACCGAAATTTCATCTATTCTATCCAAAACAGGGTATGACTCCAGGCAAGAAATTGAGTCTGCTACTCAAAAAATAACACAATCCTTAAGGAAAGCAAAGGGTGAGCAGAATGAAACTGAGGAGAGAATAGATGCTTCATTAGCAGAAAAATATCCACTCACCAATGTCCCTGATGACATGTTGACACCAGAGCAGGTGTGCCAAGCTCTATATCCAATCCTTTTTTATGAATATCTTTTTAAATAAACTATATCTGGCGCAAATAGTGCTGCTATAAACTATATTTTCGAGATTGTGGGCATTTGTCATCCCTGATAGCTGTTCTGCTATTAGTAACTTTTGGAGAATAGATCACAGCCTGCTTTCGAATTTTAATAAAATGTTGACATTTTTTTTTATGTGGCAGCTAAAAGAAAAAAGGAAACAGATGTTTCTCAAGACCACATCTGAGGGTAGATTGCGTGCTAAACAGAAACGCTTTGAAGAGGAATCAATGCGGGAGAAGCAGAACCAACAAGAAGAAGAAAAACGCTTGTATGCTATCGTGTTTCTTAACAATTCTGAAATTTCTGCACGGAGGTCCCTTGATTTTTCTAGGAAACTATTTCTTTGGGAAGAAATTAAAATGAATGATCTGTATGTTCATGTTAAATCTTTCGCAATAAATACATGAATATCCTTTGCCTGCTTCTATCTTTTCTGTTATTGTAATATTAAGTAGATACTTGGCTTGGTTTATCCAGGTGTCCCAATGTATTTGAGAATTCAGCCACCATGCCCTTGCCCGCTCAAACAAACACAGTTACAAGGAAAATAATGTCAAAATACATTGACTTCTAGAGGCTTGAAAGATTAGTGATACTTTTTTGAAATCCTGCACGACTTGTTCTGTTCTATGAAAGAAGAAAACAGCATGATATGTTGATGCTTTGTTAGATTGATCCCTCTATGTAGACTAGTATTGTTTAGCACTTAAAATATTAAAGTCTTAAATGCCTTTTTTATCTTTAAAACATTTAGGTGTCTTAATTGCCATATTGCTGACATAATCATGCTACTTTAACCATGCTTGTAATGTCATGTCCAATGCTGAAAAGTGTTAGCACTTTGGAAATCATGTTGGCTTAAGTGTCCCAGTGAAGCCCTATATCTTTTTTTTTTGTTTTAAGAAATTAGAGTTTTCTAGCTTAAGTATCATTACAAATATCAACCTATAATTAGTTCAGCTAAATTATGTCTTTTCTTGATTCCTAGTTATGTTTATATTTTTTGTATATTCAAATGCAGAGAGAACCCAGAGCTGTACCTGGAACAATTACATTCTAGATTTAGGGAACTCACTGAAAAAGTTGAGCAGAGGAAACGGTTGAAGACAAATGGTGCCCGCACGAACGGTAATCAGAATTTGTCAGGTGGTGTTGGCCGTGGTGAGCGTTTGAATGCAGCTCAAAAAGAAAGGATGCGCCTCTTGACTACTGCAGCATTTGATCGGGGAAAAGGTGAAGACACTTTTGGAGCTAGGGATGAAGATTGGCAACTCTACAAACTGATGAGCAAAGACAATGACGATGAAGAAAATGGGCAAGAGGAGGATGAAGCAGAACTAGCACGTGTTACCTCTAGGCTTCAGGTTAGTTTCCTGCTATTGCTGGTGTTTGTTTACAATTGGCTAGTATTGTTCTCTCTCCCCCCACCCCTTCATGAAGAAGAGACTCGTGCTGTGGGTAGCCCTCTGCAAAATGCGCCCAACATCCCAAATCCCTTGGAAAGGTGGGATTTGAACCCAGGTCTTTTTATATAACTGCCAAGAGACCTGAATACTCTAGCCTGCAATATTTCCAAGTTAATAATCTTTAAAGTTTAAACTAATATCCTACTAAACTTGTGCTTTCCAAGTCAAATTGTTGATGACTAGTTACCTGGATGACAGATGCTCTTAATTTATTTAATATTTTAATTTTTTGGGGAAAAATCCTGATGATCGAACCAAATTGTTATATGATTAATTGGTTATCTTTACGATTATGGGAAAACTACTGATCATCTCTGCAACAATTTCTAGCTGGATCTTTTCTTTTGGTTGAATTCTTGAATATCTTTGGAACCGCGCAGCCACTTGTCTTTTGGGTGATAATGATAATTTAAACAACAACTGTAATTTGTAAACTTTTTATCCAGAATAAGGTAAGTGGAGGCCTCGGACAGTATACTTGGATGCACTTTTCCCCTTTATTCATGGATTATATACTCAATGCTTCGTTTTTTGTTCACATTTAGTTGAGCGAGGAGAATGGTTTCTCATCAAAATGTAGGTAGGTTGTTAAAAATTTGGGCTCAATGACATTGTACAACTTGAACTTGTTCACAGATTTGCTTCTGCCTCCAAACAGTGCTTAAAATTGAAGCGGGAATTTTCTGCAATCAGAGATAGATGCAAAAATGAATTCACATAGCTTTAAGGACTAGTTTGGTTCGCGGGAAAAATTCTCACCGTAATATTTTTTCTAGGAATATGATTCCTGGGAATGTCATGCATGAAAAAATGGTTTTGGCATGTTTGGTTGATCATGAAAAAGTGGCACATTTTAGAGTTGCTTATATTTGGTTGAGCATCTATTTTTCTGAGAAAGTTGTATGAAATACCTATTATATTCTTAATAAAGAGAAAGACTTTATCCATAAATTTTGATTGCTTAAGGGTACTGTTGGGAAAAAAGAGAGACACCAATTCTCAACCAGTGGAAAAGTAGTTTTTTCATGTCCCCTATGGGTTTTTCTTTCTCATGAAACATGGGAATCTTATTTCCATGGGAATGCTATTTTCCCATTTCTTTTCTTTGAAAACTCCAACTAAACAAGAGTCATATTTTTATTTTCCTGTTGACCATACTTTCTCCTCTTCTTTTCCCGCGAACCAAACGAGCCCTAAGTATTTTTTTGAGTTAAATTAAGATGTACTTGGAAGAGCTAGTTTGATAATTCCTTAAACATGGGTTTTAGCCTTAGTAAATTGTAACAAAAGTCAGGTTTTAGCCTTTGTAGAAGATCTAATTGAGCATGATTACTTAGAAAAGTCTTAGTTTAGTTATTGGTTATCTTCCCTGAGTTTTGAAGTGATCTATGGTTATCTGTGCATAGGCTTTATATGTCAGATTTTATAAGACAGTCCGTTTATTGGTTAAATGTGATCTTCTAATCACCCTCCTCTCTCCCCCCCCCCCCCCCCCCCCCCTTCTCTTCTCTATTTCCTCCCTTCTCATCCTCCTCTCTACCACCTTATTGATTCCTGTTCACCCTGTTACTTTGTAGTTGATTTTGTTTTTGGCATTCTTCACCTTTATCTTCCACCTTCATCATTCTTGTCACCATTATTGTTGTTCTTCGTAAGAATCAGATATGTTGCTCCATTTCTAGTTTGAGCTTCAATTCCCTCATTTTGCAACTGCGAGGTATTTATGCAAAAGCCGCTTAGCATTTGCAACCAAATTTGTGTTAGATATTATCCGTTTGGTAGCTGCAAACAAAGCGTCAAGGTCGATTTGCCCTTGTGATGAACTCAATTATTAATTTACTCAGCCGGGGTGGTAATTTCTGGCTAATTTACCAGAATGTCACTTTCAAAGAGAACATATTTCCTTAACATAAAATGATTAATTTTTTAAAATCTGTTGTCCATGGTCCTTTGTTGTTAGGTTGAGAATCAGACATAAGCTATGTTAGTCCATTTTTCTTGTTTAAATTTGATAGTTCTAAATGGAAATTTTAAAACTCTTTGGGATGGGTTGGATTTGCAGTCTGGACCGGATGAGCTCTGGTCAGTGTTGGAGAAGGGGAGGTGTGAAAGAGGAGACAAAAATGAAGAAGCATAGATAGAGGTCCCCAAAACGTATCTCAACATTACATCATTGGAGAATAATGTAGGGCCTCTGAAGTGGATCCCAACACACAAGGCTTATTACCTATCACTGTATAGCATTTATCAAGGATTTGGGTGGCAATGGTGCAGGGTCTGTGCCAGCTGGCATGTACAATAGTGGGCTAGTACTGGCGCACAGCATAGCACAGCACAAGCCTTGCAGGTGTGTGACCAGCTAGCCCTCTGGCAACTGCTTTTAGAACTTTGGTCTTCAGTAATGTTAGTCTTTGCCTACTAAAAACTGTAAGATTGCAAATATAATGCAAGGTCTTTTTTTTGTAAATATCTATATATTTTCCTATTTAGGGGCACAAAGCTGATCCATGCTGCAAAGCACAAACTCACAATGGTTATCTGCTCACTATGTCTTTGTTCCTCAGCATTGCTGTCATTCACACTACTATAATTCTGTTGGTATGCTTTCTTTTTATTGCTAGTTGAAGACTTGTTAAGGCATTTTTAGATGAAGCACCCTTCTCTGTCTGCTCAAACAAACTCAGATATTTCATGTGAGAACTCAGATATCCAGACAGCGCCATGCTTGTTTGCAGCCTGGATGGCGAGCCAGTCAGTGACTTGGTTTGCCTCCCTGTACACATGGGAGATCTTACATGCTTCACTGTTTGGATCATACTCCAAACATCCAAAAAATTGGCTGGCACGATCCATTTGATTCAAGGCATTGGGTTAGCCAGTGATTTCCTTTGAGGCGATTCATATGCTTTCTTCAGTTGTCCTGTTTGATGAAGAAACTATGTTGCAAAAACATTATAAAAAGCTCTTTTTTTTAAAAAAAAAATATTTCTAAAAAAAATGGTTTCTGTAAATCTACACGCAATTTTGTCTGTTTGAGTAGTTCCTCATGGGATTTCTGGGGAACTAGTATATGTTTACGAGTATGGCGGCTGCAGGATATATTCCTGTACCTTAAGGTTCCTCTTATGGTTGCATAAGTTCGATTTTGAAATATCACCTTGGATTGAACCAGCTGAATAAGATATGTGTTCTATAATTTGGGTTATCTGATCCGACTTGATTGCATTTCTTGTCTATGTAATGTCAAGTTATTGATAAGGTTAATATCATTGGACTTTTTAGTCTTTCTTTGTTTTTCTTTTTTCAGTTAGACCAGTTCTTGTGCTGGTTCAGTTTTGCTAGGCGGGGATCCAACATGTTTAGATAAGGAATTCAGTTTTAGACTCAGGCTAGTATCTGTTGCATGCTGCTTTACTTGGCTGATATGTAGATCTGCCAATAATTCTTATATTCTTCTAGATATTGTTAGCTATTGGTTTCTATGACATGAATATTTTTCCTGTATGTGAAATCCATTGAGCTATAATTTTGAACCATATACTGACGCACAAACTTAATTATAAATATTTTTTGATATCTAGACAAGCTATTTGGTACAAATTACAAATTACAAACCCTGACACATGAACTTAGTTATCAATTAATGATATTTGATATTCAGACAAGCTATTTGGTACCAAATTACAAACCCTAAACAGAAGTTCAGGTTAGCCTGCATTGCGTAAGCAAGGATTCGCTCTTCAAAGTAGTTTGGATTGGTCCTGAATCTCCTGATGAATGATTGGTATCACCTTCAGATGTAATCTGTTTATCCTTTTGCAGGATATTGACCCTACTTTTGTTGCTAAATCTGATACGGTGCCACTTCAAGGGACCCCTGAACTCCCCCGGTTCCGCCCTCTCACTGCGGAAGATTTCCAGATTGTTATTGGTGTTGAACGTTTTCGATGTCCTGAAATCCTATTCCAGCCCAACATGGTCGGAGTCGATCAAGCTGGCCTTGATGAGATGGCTGGAGTGTCATTTCGGAGGCTGTCTACAGTAGATGATGCTGTTAAGGATCGCATCAGTAATTCAGTACTTGTTACTGGTGGCAGTTCTCTCTTCCCTGGTTTGATGCCTCGCTTGGAAGCTGGAATCAGGCAAATTCGCCCGTACCTCTCCCCTTTAAAGGTTGTAAGAGCATCAGATCCAATATTAGATGCATGGAGAGGTGCAGCAACCTATGCAGCTTCTCTACAGTTTGCAACACAGACGTTTAGCATGCAAGATTACTATGAGAAAGGTGAAGGCTGGCTTCGGCAGCACCACATCCAGTACACTTTATAATGGTCTTAGCAATGAAGGAAATGAGGCTATGATGGATAATTTTTAGAAAGCTCTTGTTACTTAAGTGCAGTTTATTTCATTACGTGCATGGCCTTAAATCTTTTAGTTAAAGTTGTAGATGTCTCACATATCTGCTTCGATGACAAGCATGCGGAGCTGATATATCTCTATTAACTTTATTAAGATATTGCTGATTGGATGGTGTTTCCATGGCTAACTATTAATCATATTGCTTTTTTTTTTCTTAATAAAATAGATAATCTAATATGTATTCGCCTGAAGGTTATGACAATCTGTGGCTATACCCATGTCAGCATGCGCAAGGTGGTTCTTCATTACTAGACTTTTCTATTAAATTATACATGAATGCTTCTCCAGTATATATAAATCCTTCTCCAGGATTTCTTGTAATTGATTGGATATATTGCATGATAATTAATGCAAGATGGACTCTGTGACCGTTTCTGTGAACTTTTAAGGAGAGAATTAGTTTTGCATTTTGCTGTAAACCCTTTAAAGCAGTGATGGCAGAACTGATCTGAATCGGATGGTTTGGTTTGTAATGAATCGTACTGGGATAAAGCTGCTCAGGTTGGTTTGCATATAAAATCTCTCCCACCTTTGGTGGTTTGAGATTCTCTCTCGTTCGCTTGCATCGTCGATGCTGCTTTCGATGGTATTGACACCATTACACATTGCTTGCTTCTCCCTCGTCAACATCGGCTATCACCGGTAAATTCCTTCTTTCTTGCTCTCTTCTCTTGCTAGGGTTAGGGTTATAATTCCTTCTTTTTTTCCTGTGTGTCCTTGTTGAAGCTTTTGTCAATCGTCATTGTCGTGGCCTTTATCCTCGTTGAAGCTCTAATCTGCTGAGTCTCTCTCTCCATCTCCATGTTTTGGTATATTCTGCCATGGTATGTTAAGGAGTTGTACCAATCGGTATAGTTCATGATATTGGTTTGACGAATATTATGTTGAAGAGTGATGTAAGTTTTAAGAAAGCTCATTGCCAGTAGTAAGCCTAAAAGCTTCCAACTTTTCATGCAGCGGAACTGTTAGCTCCCCAGGGGAAAAAATTGATTTTTACCGAGAGTATAACTAGCGTATAATTGGGTAAAGCTTGTGAGTTTGATATCATACTCGAGTGCTGTATGCAGTTTAACAAAATTTCCTAGCATCATGGCTTTCTATATCATTGATCTCCTTATAATTGATGTAAACTATTGGTATATAGTTCGACCTTTTCTGTTTGCATGTACTGCAAGGCAGAACAAGAACTGTGCAGAACCAGAATGGAAAATTCTCAAACGAAATTGCAATGCTTTGATACGTCAAAGATAGAAAGCGGTCTGCTATTGTTTAGTTATGGTAAAGTGGTATGCTAATGGTTAGTTATAAATGTGGACAGAGGAAATGAGTAATTATGATCAGTCGGCCAACAATTGGGCCCATGGCTGGGTTAGACTGACAGGTTCGAAGGCCATTTCTATTGGGCTGGCAAACGCAAGCTCAAATTGTTGGTACAATTGGCTGGAACTGGGCCTGTGGTTACAATTTCAGGATCATAGCAGCATGTGGCTACAATATCTGGGCGGTAAATAGCCCAATTTTATTTGGCATGCAAGGATGTTCTTCCCACATTTGTTGCTACGTATACCCAAAGGGAAGGCAATCAAGCTGTTGGTTGGTTAGGAGCTAAGCTCTTGATAGGGATTTCTTTGCATCATCTTATGATGTTATTCATCCTCAGATGCTGACCATTTTGCAGGCTGATGCTTCTAGTGTGGCTTTTCAGGGGGAGAAAGATGAGAAGTGAAATTTCTGTTGTTTTATATTGTGGTTGTGATTCGTTTACTTCTTTGTGTTAGCTGCGTTTTTGATTCCTTTCCTTCTTTGTTCCAGTTGTATAATTTCTGTTTCCTATAACTCAAATAGTTTTAGCCGTTCCTTCCCTTCCAATTTACCCAAAAAAAAGGTAAATTTTATTTATTTATAGATAAGAGTGGGGAGTCCTGGCCAGGACATTTAGCAACGAGCAGCATTTTAGTAAAAGGTCACGAGTGGTGCACGCGTACGCGGTCCCTGCATGGATTAATTATGCAAGCCATACGAGGAGCAGGAGTGGAAGCATAGCGGTCCTACCAGGCCCCTTGCAAAGAAGTCAAAGGTCTAAGGTCGACTGATTTTTACCTTTTTCTTCTTTTTTTAATGGAAGAGGGAGGTGTCACCGTGGTGATCCATCCAAAAATCTTATTAATTTTGAGAAACTATTTGCAAACTTAGTGAAAAAAAATTGCAGCAGATGCTCCTCTTTGAGTCTGTTTCTCCGAGTTAGATCCGGGCTCCAAGGACAACATCAAAAGGCTTACGTTTTTTTACCTCCCTATTGCTTTATCATCCTCCCTCTCTCTACGTCTCGGCAGGATTATTAGGCAACGTTTATCCTATGGGATCGACGTCGGGGAAAGACAAATCGAACTGCTTCACACGTTACATGTGACACGAGCGGACAAAATCCAAGCAGTGTCCACTTAACGTAAACTCCATGCCGTCCCCACCGGCCGTTGACTCTTCTCTCTCTGTCGTCTCAGCAATCCCATCCCATGTTCCGGCCTCATGGCTCCGCAGCGCGAGCGCTGACTCCTTGCCTACACGCCCTCCCCTCCTCGTCCTATCGCCCAACACAGCGAGCTGGCTCGCCCATCCCCACCCTCCCACTGCCGGTCAACGTCTTGTCTCCTTCTACCTTGGCTTTAATTTCTTTTGTTCCTTTCCCTCAGAACATCCTCCATCCCTCTCCAAAGTCAACCCCACATACAAAAAAAAAAAAAAACTAATGAGACACCCTAATCTTCCCTCGCTCCCAGGCAATTGCCTTCATTGGTCGACACGGCGGATGTCAGAGCGATATTTTATATGATTACGATTCTTGGTGATACTTGGAACTTGTGGCGAGCAAAACTGCCCGTAACTAAGAGATGGAGAGATGGCTCCTGAGGGACAATTTTGTGAGCCAGCAAATTTTGACCGAGCTTGGGGTCTGAATGAGACGATAGGTTCAGGTACATATGGAAATGCGTTTGAGATTGTAGGAGCTGGGCCTAAGTTGGCAGGATTATTTTAAAATTAATTCCAAGCCCAAAATTTGAATAAGATTCGATTATTTATGGCTGATTCTAACTCGATCGGATTTATATTCTTAATTAAAAAAAAAAGAAAAAAAAATCTAACTTGCAATGAGCTGTTCATGAGCGACTTGGATCGATTGTTTGCTCCACTGAGAGTCATGGAATTAGAGATGAGCACATGGTGGTCATTTATGGTGCCCTTGAAGGAAACTCTTGTCCTCATGCCTTCATATGTTGATACTTGGGATGCAAGTCTTATGGTTTCTCTTTGAGGGAATCAATGCTTGTAGTTACAGGGGAGGGAGGCAGGTTAGGTAGGAGGACTTAATTATCCAGAGGCATTTGCTGGGTTGTGGTGGTTGTAGATTGATAGTCTCAGCTAGAGAGAGACTCGCCAAGAGCCCTCTCTTGATCCAATCGACTGCCTTCCTTTACTTTGATGGCTGTGATTTGGACTCTACAGCAATATTTTGATAAGAGAACTCACATGGAACATTAGTTGGATGGTCCATCCATCATCCTTTAGTGGCTGACATTGGCATTGATTGAGAATGGCAATTGCGGGTCGGGTGGTTTTGGTCAACATAAGATAACGTCTTTAATCTTAACAATAGAAAAGAAAAGAAAAGAAAAAAAAAGAAAAGACGGAGAGATTGTGGTAGGGGTTCACAACTAACGTACGGGTGGAAGAGTGGTAAATTCCGGGAGGCTAGATGCTTTAAAAGGCTCACCGTTGCATGAAAGCAATGCACGGTAGAAGCGTCCTTGTTTGTCCCCATCCCTTCTCCAGTCTCTTCTTCCTTCCTATGTTCTATGATCCTCTCCCTTCCCTTTCATACCAGTCCAGCCACACTTGCAAAGCCAATGGAAGAAGTGTACGAGTCGGAGGCCAATTGGCTCGATGGCTCGTGTGAGGAGCTTGTGAGGGAGCTCCTTGATGACACCACACCTTTCTTCGTCTTGCCCAAGGTCACAGAACCCGAACCAGATACAAGCCGTGAATCCATGATCAACAAGCTCATCTCAACAGTCTACTCGGGTCCGACGATCGGCGATGTCGAGAGTGCACTGTCCGTAACCTTTCAGAGTGGCGATTCCGACGGCCACGGCGGTTCCCGACCCACGTATGCTAATGGAGCATTTCTTCTTCATTTAGACTCAATTTTCTTGTCTTGGCAACTCCTAGGCCTTTGGATTGTGCTTAACTGGCTACATGTATTTGCTCTTGTTCTTGCAGTATCTCACTGCCAGAGAAGGGATTGAGTAAGATGGAGAGTAAGTATACCTTAAGGATCAAGACCTATGGGAATGGGCTTGCTGATGATGGCTACAAGTGGAGGAAGTATGGGCAGAAATCCATCAAGAACAGTCCCAATCCGAGGTCCATTCTTGTGTCTCATAAGAGCTCACTCTTTAAATGCTGATAACTTGATGGTAGTTTCGTTAAATTCATATGACCATGCTTCGTCTTCGAGGAATGCTGTGTTTTACTGCGTTCTGCCATTCCTTCTTGCTGCTGCTGCTGCTGCTGCTGTCTCCCCCTTTTGCTCTGTAATTCTTCTCCTATATGTTTTCCAATCAGATGATGTCAATACGTTGAGCTCCTCAAACATACATAATAGCACCTATTTTTCTTCCTGTTCCCTTTGCGCCAATAGAAAAGGAATAAAAAGAGAGGAAAAAATGGGGGAAAAAAGGGTAAAACAAGAACGTTATACACTTACTACGAGCAGCGTTGAAGATACGAAGACTGGGAGATGACTATTATTCTTTCAAGTAATTTTAGATTTTTTTCTAATTTGCATTAAGTGTATTTTATATTTAAAATAGAGTTTTTTTTTATGAAAAAAGTAAATTTACTTGAATCTCTGGATTTTGAGCTCCCACGTCCATCATTGGAGTCACAGACAAATCCTCCATCAGAGTTTGATATGAACAGGACGGACATGCCCCTACCACCTGAACGTACCAAATTTCAATAACCGTAGAACGGCAAATCTTACATGCAACAATTTTCAGCAACCTAGAGACACCAAAAAGAAAACTATAAGCTTCTTTCTGCACCCAGAATTCTCCTTGTTTTGCTAGATTTCTGCACCCAGAAATCTTTCTTGTACAAGATCACTTACAGTCGTACTTAATTTCCAAAAATGAGAAAAGATGCGTACAGGAAGGTGCAATATGAGTGGAAGCATCCCTTTCCACACCTGCATGCTTTATCTCCTCCTGAAATCCTCCTATTTTGGGGGCAAACTCATAAATAAGCCACACCCCACCTACCCCGTGGAATTGGACGCCAGCCTATTCTGAATTCTTGCATTCTTCTTTCCATTCTAAAAGGCATATCCTGCTCTGCTTTTGATCCTTGCACACCAGCTTAAGTGGAAATCAAGGGACTTATTCTCGCATCTTCTCTTCGGTCGACCTGCTTCTGTATGTGACAAATATAAACCTGCACGAAATAAAAGTTCACCAGAATTTGCTTAAGGCCACCGAAACAAAACCTTTGCCTCCCTGGTTGCGTTTACAGCAACAAGCAAGTTAACATCCATGCATCGCAAAAATGTTATCAAAATCCCTGAAATTCTGTATCACTGTCATGATCTGATTTTATTTTTTATTTTTTTGCTGCCAGGAGCTACTACAGGTGCACCAACCCAAGATGCAATGCCAAGAAGCAGGTGGAACGGTCAACAGATGATCCAGAAACCCTCATTGTCACCTATGAAGGCCTCCACCTCCATTACACCTACTCACATTTCTTCTTATCCCGGCCCCATGATTACTCAACTGCCAACCTTCATGTGTCTAAGAAACCGAGGATCCAATCCATGAGCATGCAGACGCCGCAAGTAGCCGATTGCCCACTTACAGAGAGCATGGTGTGGAGCCCATCGGTAATGGAGCAGCAGCAGTTGCAGCCTGGGGCTGCTGGAGACCAGAGCCCAGAAGGAGAGGTTCTGGAAGTTGGTGTGCAGAGTCCGGTCAGACAGGACATTTCCCAGCACGGGTTTCTTGAAGATCTCATGCAGAGCCGACAAGGGCTGTTAGAAGATGTCGTGCCCTTGCTGGTGAGAAAGCCATCCAATTCAACCACCTCTTCATATGACCCACACTCCACATCACCAGCATCTTCTCCTTCCTATTCTTCCCTTTCTTGGAGCACACCCAGCTCTTCTTATCTTGATGTGGGAATATTCTCTGGCATCATCTGAATGGAAACTGGCACTCAAAAGGACAAAGATAGGAGTATCCAAGTGGTAATTTGGTAGCTAGAATGATAAATGATATACTTTATCTGGAATTGCATGGGTAAAATGAAGTTACTCCACTCCTCTTTTACGCCATGTAATACTTGGACGACTGGATTGAGAGTATGGTAAGGGAGTACTGAGAATAAAATGTACAATATGCTAACAAGATGTATATGTACAAGAAATCTATGTACAATATAAATATTGGTATTTTGTGGCTGCAGGGATCTCTACTTATATGTCCCTTTTTGATGCGTCATAACATTTTATATTGTAACAGAAGGATTTCCTTGGTATAAAATGCTTCCGTAATTGATGATCAGCACCCAAAATTCTTTGTTGTTTTCCCTTTTTTTACTGTTTCCCTTTTGGTGAGCAAGGCCAAGTTCAAGAAATAACAGTGGAGGGAATCAAATCAGATAAGTTGCAGAGTTTAGAAGTTTTAGATGATGGAATCAAAATTTCTACTATCTACTTTAGATAAGGAATTTCAATAAAGATCAAACTCAAGATAGGGAAGTCATGGCCCTCTCGATAAGCACATTATTATAAAATGCATGAAGACTGAAACGGGAGAAAATTTCAGATTATTCAGAGTACATGAATATAACAGTTAGACGCTAACCAAACTTAGATCACTCATGCTTATAACCTGAACCAGGATCCAACTCATCCAGCCAGTTACAGAATCAAAATTTGAAGTCTTACCATTATGTTATACAGTGGGTCCAGTAAAAATGTTCCAGCCCAACAATACCTGAATATAATGTATCAGAGAACTTCGCAAAACAGAACCAAGTCAAAGGGGCAAAATGAGGCACCAAACCAACTTCTATCCACCAATGCAAACATGGAACTGAACCCACCCTAACCTGATAATGTAAAGTAAGTTTCATGTCCAAGTTTATACTGTGTCCAAGTTTATACCATGAACCAGCTCAGTCATCTCGCAACCCAACTTTATGAATGTAAAACTTTGTATCACTACTAGGTAGAGATTAAAGTTATGGGCAAAGCCGATTATATGATGTCGAAGGCAACGAGATTGCATGATGACTCTTGCATGGTAATGCAAAGAAATTATTTGTTGGCCTGGCTCACCAAGCAGATACCTAATCAAATTCACTTTTAGCCCAAGAGGAACAAGTCTCACTAGATCTAATAGCAATGATTTAGCAATACTAAACACTTAATTTGAAAATGCATAACTGAGTTGCAAAACCCACCTGCTATTATCCCTAATTAAAATGAGACGAATAAATGCTGATACAAGGACTCTTCTAGTGTAAGCTTGCAAAAAAAAAAAAAAAAAAAAAATCTTTGCATATGCAAGCAGTGCATAAATCATTGGCTAATCAAAAGTCTCATGAAGATTTGGAAGCAAATACTGGTACTTTTAGGCATAATCCAGTTAATGGAGCCTCATAGAGCAACATTAAAATGCATACTTCTGTAAAATCACCATTAAATAACCTTGGGCAGGAGATTGAGGATATGAAAGTGGTGCATTCAGTACTAAGTTTCCAAAGTGGCTTTTGCCATGGATGGACCGGATTAAAGAAAGGCATAGTGGGTCCCGTAAGAATTTATATTTGTGGTTGGTTGTCAAGTGATGCTTTCCATTAGTCAATTTAGGAAGGCAGCTTTTCGATATACCTGTTTTTAGAATGTTTGTCATGTAAACTATCCTATCATTTTTGTCCAAAGGTGCTACAGTTAATAGACCATGTCAGAATGGTTATATTGCAAAGAGGTATTGTCGAAAGTGCACTTCAATGTGCCGAATAAAAGGATACTAGCTAAAAACAGAACATGTATCAGAAGTATCAGGTATGAAGATATTCAGATTTTGTCACCCAATCTAACATAGGACTATCAAGCACTATGCGCACTGATGTTGGGGCTAGCCTCCGATCCCACTTGCACACATATCTTAACCAGCAAGTCTTATTTTATCCATATCGGCTTATGGATCATAATATGATCCACCAAAGAAGATTAGTCTTTGTAGTCGACTCAATCTTACGCTAACCCTCTCAGATGGCATGATTTTATGACTTCTATGCACTAAATATGAAACACGTACAACAGAGATACGATGATTCAAACATAAATCAAGAAAAAAAGGGCTTACAAAAAAATATGACTCCAGTAAATCTTTATCACCGGTAATGGTATCATCAACCCACTAAAACTTCTCAACACCACAATAGTTGCTTGCCACATCTACTAACGTCTCATGGGGAGTAGATTCCTTTATTAATACTTCTAGACACACACACGCGCGCGCGCATAGAGAGAGACTATATTTCATGATTTAGGCAGATAAACAAACTAGATAGCAAGGTCGGAGGAACCGGTACCGGGCACCGTACTGATTTTTTAGTGGCACGAGTCGGTATGGGCCATGTCGGGCCGGTACCGACGATGGCACGGTACCGTGGGAGAGAGAAAAAGAGAGAGAGGAAAAGAGGCTGGCAGAGGGTGGCGGATGCTGGCGGAGGACTGCAGGAAGCCGGTGGAGGCTTTGTCGAGGCCTCCCCCCGCGGCCCTCCCTCCCCCACTTGCTCTCTCTTTTCTTCTTCTTCTCCAACTACGAAAACGGGTCTCCACCAGTGAGCCACTGGTACAGCTCGAGACGGTTCTGCCAACCTTGCTAGATAGAGTATACATTAATTCTAGACCTGCTCAAAAATTGGGTGGCTCACCCAAGCCCGGCTCTTTTTGGATGGGCCTAGGCCTGATTTTTTTAGCACGGTGGGCCGAACCATGACTAAAAATTGAGCATGTCGTCTGCTCCCCCCAGCCCCGTTGCCATTGCGCCATCCCCTCTTCACTGCCGTGTTGTCCCCTCCACTCTCCCTGTCGCCTTGTTGTCCCCTCCCCCTCTCCTCGCCGCCTTGTTGTCCCCTCCCCCTCTCGTTGCCGCCTTGTTGTCCCCTCCCCCTCTCGTTGTCGTCTTGTTGCTTCTTGTTGTTCCCTCCCCCACTCACCGTTGCCTCAATTCAAAAAGCCCGAGGCCCGACCTAACGTCTGAAGCTACCGTGCTCGGGTCTGGAAAGTAAGTCCGAAGCCTGGATTGGGTCGGGCTTAAGCCTAACTAATTTTGGTTACGCATAGGGCTGAGCCCGGCTTGAACCAGGCCCAACCTGCCCGATAAGAAGTTCTCATTAATTCTAAATTGTTGATAATCCATACGTTTCACCTTTAAGCAACAAAGGGATTGTTCTGACTAGGCACAAATTACTGATTTCTACTTTGCCAAATTAACTTTCCTTCCTAACAGCACACTCGATTGTGGTTAATATCCGAATAGATTGGATAATATTTGTCCTAGGATCCATTTCTATATCTGAATCCAACAGGATATGGATACAAATTTCAGCATTTGACTAATATCTGATCAGTATTTGTATCTATTAAAGAAAAGTGGATACAAATAAAGATAGATAACTATCAGACCCATATCCGAATATTCGATTATGTTTGTAATCCTATTTAGCCTTATATAGTTCTCATGAACCTAAAAGAGAAATGAACGACAACCTTAACATGCCTTTAACTTACTTACCTTCCATAGAGTGAAATCTTTCATTTGGTTGTTCATAAAATTCAAATATTCGATTTATATACACACCTATATCCATACTATCGAATAGGACTTGTAAGCATATACATTTATAACAAACATAGGTATGAATTTTAGTGTTTGATTCGTATCCATCTATTCCGAATATGCCAAAGAAAAACAGACACTAATAACGATCCGTATCTAATATATTTTCAGACCTACATTCACTTACCATGATCAAAATATCACTATTTAGTAGCACTATCATAAAGCACTGACCTACACAAATTATGATCACCACTCTAGTTGATTATTGCATATATATATACGGAACAATGACAAAACAATTATAGCACCACCTATCATTCAACCATTTCAGATCGTCTTGTCCTGACATGTCCAAATTAGAGCTACCAAATATATCTATAGCCTTAGATTCCAGTTCCACATACCAAAATGACTTTTGCTCTCTTTAGAAGGAACCATTTGCACAAAAATGTTGTGATCAAGAAGAGGATATCTTTGGCAGGCTCTTGCAAAAGTTATAGCTCACTTCAAACTTCAAGGTTCTTTTTTTCCTTTTGTTTCTGAAGTGGAGAAGAAAAGCTAACATTTTTAAGCAAAGTAATGAAATCTTTTTTCCCCAATCTTTTTGTTTTTTTATTATGTGAATTGATACATGCACTTCAACTTATGGTTGGTGCATTTTTCTCTTTCCTTTATTAAATAGGAAAAAGGAAGAAAGCTAACCCAAGAGGTGATAGGTGTTTTTCCCTAAATACAAAGTTTTTTTTATAGAGGCAACTGCCTGATGAATGTTAAGTTATTTCTGGGGAGTTTGCATTACAATATAGAAAAGATCTTTGTGTTCATATTCCAGAATACATAAACTCGATATTTGAATGTTAGTGGGAATCTAGAACTTCTTTTTACAATAGTCTCTTTCTCTCCTTATGTTTGCTTGAATAGTCTCCATGTTCGAAGGTTCAAATCATAATTCCTTCCTCCTAAACTAGAATAATAGATTTTCCGCTTCTCTCATCCACTTATCAAAATGAAGAAAAGGTGCACTTAAGCACATGACAAGATACAGGGGAGAAACTACTTCAACATCACTCAAATCACTTGAGATTAACTTTTTTTCTCGCTACAATTTATTTTCCATGACATTTTCTATCATCAACATGATAGTAGCTATCTTGACAGTATTGAATAAGGTTCTTTTTTCTAACATCATTAAGGAATGTTATTAAATGGAGTTTGTATGACGATCTAAAGATGCATGTGTTGACTGTTGACACAGAAATAGCAAAATACCCTTGCTGGGAACCAGCAGTGAAGACAATTCATAAAGCCAGCTACAACCCACAAATGGATAAAAAAAGTGAGAGGATTATATTTCTTCCTTTTGCCGCATTTTCATTTTTTGCTATGTTCAATACATTAAAAGAACATGAAAGTTTCAAAAGTCGGGATGATAGAAGGTAGCATGATCATGAAAAAGTTATAACTTGCAGCTATACTATTATAATTTACCGAAGAAATGAGATGTAGCACACAATGAGCATAAAGCCATTATGGTGCACATTCCTTGACATCAAACAAATAACCTTACATATGTTTTCAGGTGCATCTTTCTGAGAGCAAGATTTCCCGCTGACAAGAACAAGAGCAAACATGCTAAACCCACACACTGGTCAATCAATACAAAAGAGGAATTAGCCTGTATCTGACCTTCTTCATGTACTCAGTGTACCTCTCTCCAAAAGTCTCCACCATAAGAGCCTCCTCCAACTCTGCCTTCTGCCCATAATACAACAAACACACTGCAACAAGATACGCCAAGCTGAGCGGCGCTCGCAGTGTGATGCAATGCAGAGCAAACAGCAGCATCGTGGAAGCATAGAGGGGATGGCGCACCCAGCGGTACGGCCCGAACTGAACCACCGCCGTCGGCACCACCACCTTCTCCGAATAGTTGGCGAGGTAAAGAACCGAGTGGTAACGCATAAACAGCGTCATGGCAACCAAAAGCCATACCACCACATTGGCCCACCCGCCCGAAATCAGATGCAATTCGGGCCCTTCATACGCTGCCAGCCAGTGCCCGATGAATACGAAGACTGCGAAACCAATCTGGGCGGCCCGAGGGAGGCTGACATCCCACTTGGAATCGTGAGGGCGGGGGTAGAGGTCGCCGTAGAGGCGCTTCCGCACAGAGGATTCGAAGAAGAAGAAGTAGTGGTAGATGAAGAAGAGAGCGATGGGCCAGCCCTCCAGGAAGCCGTTGAAGTGGGCCGGCGGGACGAGGGTGAGCCAGGCAATGGTGGAGGTGACGATGGCGAGCTGCTCGACGAGGGTGGAGCAGCCGAGGGAGTGGCGGCGGAATGAGTAGAGGCCATAGGCGGCGAAGAGGATGGCGAGGAGCCAAGGCCAGAAGACCCAGGCCATGCTGAAGTAGGTCCAGAAGAAGGGGTCGAGGAGGAGGGCGGCGGTCTTCTTGGCAGCGGCGAGGGCGAGGGCGAGGACGGCGGACCATTTGCAGACGGTAAAAGGGGTGATGCCGGAGAGATCTATAGCAGGGAGGGGGACGAAGGAGAAGGGTTTAGCTAGGGTTCGGGGTTCAGATGGGGACTGGAACTGGGATTGGGAGGAGGCTGCGATGGGGGTCAGGTGTTTGTGGTTGGGTCTGAGAGAGAGATTGGTGGAATTTTTGATTGGAAAGAAGAGGAGGGTGGAGTTGGGGTGGAGAGGGAGGTCGTGGGAAGGGAACGCGAAGGAGGAGAGTGGGGAGGCATGGGGTCGGGGTCGGGGTCGGGGTCGGGGTCGGGTTCGTGGGAGAGTCGGAAGGGGCTGCGCCGGTGAGCGGAGGAAGCGGGTGGCGGTTCCCATTTGCTTGGCTTGAATGAGAGCCGTTTGAACGGGTGCCAATTTTGGCAGCGGATGACTCATGTGCGCAGCTTGTGACGCGTGCTGCACACGTGCCACTGATGAGGTGCCGCCTGGGGTCTACCGAGAGTAGATGGAGGGTGATCTCTACAGCTAATGGCAGTTGACATGGTATCTGGTTCTAACGTATAAAACCTGGATGTTAGAAACAATGTAATATACCCTTTCTTACAAAAAAAAAAAGAAGACACAATGTAATATATTATCGAAACTTTAGTTCAGATGGTATAATGTTTGAATGGTACCATCTATTATCACTTGGACGATGGATAGGGGTTTTTGCTGGAATTTCCATCAAGAGACCGGATAGAAATTAGAATAAGAAGATGAGATTAGCCCCTTTTAATCTTATAAGAGCTGATGTCATCTCAATTGATTTTTTAGGTTGACCATCTCTTATTGGTCAAATGAAATCAAGCATTAAAGCAGGGGTGGACTAAAAAGAAGTGCCGAAGTAGCTGACCCGGCTTGATAAGACTTACAAATCCTTCTATTTGTCAGTGGAATTTTAACAAATTATTTTACAAGTTTCAAATATGCCCCACTCGCTGAATGAAGTTAGGCAACAGTATCATACCAAGCAAGATTACGCAAGAAAAGAGGGAAAATAAGCTTACATTTTTTTAGAAATTAAATTATTATCTCATCTCAAGGGTCTCATTATATCATATCATTGTACCACTTAATATTGGTTGCTTTGATAAAGACAAAATCTGGTGACAGGTACGAGATCTTTGATACCTCTATTTCGAAAGTGGAGTTGAAAGCAGCGTGGGATGGCTTGGGGTATGCACAGCATGTGCTGCAAGTCAGAGTGGTCTTGTTAGAGGGCGACTCGACCATGATCGGTTGGATCCAGAGAGATCTAGTAGTGTGGATGGGCGCCATCCCCTCTTTGGGACACTAGGATTATGGTGAGGGGCGATGTTGAATTCCAGACTATGCATGTTTATAGAGAGACTAATAGGGTTGTGGACTGGGTGGTTTTATATGTGACTGATCATTCTGAGGATATTTTGCGAGTTGGAGAAAGAGAGTTGCCTAGCGCACTTCATGGTGTGTTGTATTTTGACTTTTTTGAATATATTCATACTAGATGTACATCTGTTGTAGTAAAAATAAAAAATAAAATAATTATAATAATGATTTCATGTTAGTTTTTAACTGCTTGCATGACAAATTCTTTCAAACATGCAATCGTGAATTGTAGTTCTACATGCAATAAACGTTCATGATGCTTGGTGCTTTGCTCAAAAAAAGCAGGGGATTCAAATTTTCAAACATCAATTATTGAAGCATAAGGCGTTTCATAGTAATATCATGTATCTTCTTTTTCTCAAAGATCTTATATATTTTTTGCATGCAAAGAAGAAAGAGAGAGAGAGAGAGAGAGAGAGAGAGAGAGAGAGCATATTACATGGATGCTTTGCAATAAGAAACATTTATTTGCAATTCCAAACAGATAAAATCCACTTCTAGTTTTAGTATCATAAATTTGTAATGCCACATCATCACCCTACACTGCAAAATAATCGGGTATTTTGCTTGCAATGAGGGGCTACGACAATACCGCTACCTCGAGGGAACCATTTGGCTCCAACCTTCGTTTTTTTCCCCGAAAAGGTAAAGAAAAGGGTTAGAATATCGTGCTAGTACAGGCAAAGGGGGTGGATTTTAAATAAAACGGAGTGACATTATAACCCTTCTTCAATATTCAAATCCCACGGACGGCTATTCAAACCTGCCAAGTCTAACGGCTACTTGGACACACCGGAGCAGTGGCGACCCTTGCTCGCCTCTGAAACTTCGGCTGGAGTGACGACCGTTGCAAAACTGTGGCCCCCAAAACCTTCCAAAAGGAGGCGAATCTTTTCCCCTCAAGACTCCAGAGTCCAGATTGCTCTACCTCCCATCCCAGGCCATTCCCCCGGAAATCCATATATCTCCTGCCAACGGAGGAATTCCGTGCAGAGATTTGCGAAGTGGCGAAGAGAGAAGCCCGACAATGGATTCCATTAGATCCCGTTTGAATCTTCCGGCCGGCATGGAAGCTTCTCTCCATCTCGACTTGATTCCTACCCGATTTTCAGCAATCCCGAAGACGCCGTCGCCGTCGAAGACGACATACAGCGACCGGTTCATACCTTGCAGATCATCCTCGAGGCTGCAACATTTTGCGTTGGTCGAGAAATCATCGCCGGTGAAGGAAGGAGGGAACGAGGCCTATGCAAGGTTGCTGAAGGCTGAGCTCTTCGGGCCTGATTCAGTCTCGTCCTCGCCTGGGGGCCAGGGATCCCCAATCAGTCCAAATAAGAATCTGTTCCGCTTCAAGACGGATCACTCGGCCCCAAGTTCGCCGTTCTCAGGAGTGGCATCCGGCCAGGACGGGGGCATTCTAGGCGATGTCTCGACACCCCCAAAAGTACCTAGGAAAGTACCCAAGACTCCCCACAAGGTAACTACAAACTCTAGGCCTTTCTATTTTTCCATCCGAGATGTCCATATTTCATTTTCCTTTGTAAATTCAAGGCAACATACATCAGGCGCACAAGGAAAGAGGTCTTCTACAAAGTTGAATTCCCCGTGAAAGGGAGAAAACAGAGAACAAGAAACTAACCAAAACACATAAAGCTCCAAGGAAACAAAGAACAAGAAACTAGAATCTCCCAAGAAGATGCAAAATTTTCTATGCTAGCAAAAATGAATGCTTACTGCTGGCTTGATACATTGCAGGTCCTGGATGCTCCATCACTTCAAGACGATTTTTACCTGAATCTAGTTGATTGGTCTTCGCAAAATGTTTTAGCTGTTGGATTGGGAACTTGTGTCTATCTATGGTCTGCATCCACGAGCAAGGTTTTAACTTCCGGCAATCCTATCTAAAATCATATGGTTTTGCTTGATGAGCAGGAACTTTTTTTTCAATCACACACAAAAAAAAGGAATTTTATTCAAGTTTAAATTTCAATCTTCTTAAGATGTTCTTTTATCTTCACTTTTAGCTTTCCTCGTCTGAAGCAATCTGGCCAGTATTACTTTGGTTAGCAATCATCTGACTTGGTCTGCATGGCTTAGGTAACAAAACTGTGTGACTTGAGTCCTAGGGACAGCGTGTGTGCAGTTCAGTGGACTCGTGAAGGCTCCTACCTTGCAGTTGGAACAAGTCTTGGAGATGTCCAGGTATGTTATATGGTTCTCATAGTACTACAAGACTAAGAAGATCCAATTACAAGCTTGACATTCCTAATACAAGAAGAAAGTGGGGGGAAGGGGGAATAGTGCGGCAGAAATTACTAATTGATTCAGTGGAAGAGTATAGTAGATACTACTTTGACGAAAGATAAATATCCACAAGTATAAATGCATCAGACATAGCCCTGGATTCTAAGAAGATCCAATTACAAGCTTGACATTCCTAATACAAGAAGAAAGTGGGGGAAGGGGGGGAATAGTGCAGCAGAAATTACTAATTGATTCGGTAGAAGAGTATAGTAGATACTACTTTGATGAAAGATAAATATCCACAAGTATAAATGCATCAGACATAGCCCTGGATTCTAGGACTGATTAATCTTAGATCTCAGTTGAACATATCCCATGATATTTAACCATCCATAGAAAAATGCTCCAGCATAGTTTTGTAGATGATCTTGTTGTGGAAAAGATTGAGATTATCAGGAAAAAAGGAATAAAAATCTTTAGGAAAGAAAAAAAGAAGGTGAAGATAGAAATCTGGCTTCACCAATTTAAGTTAATTAAAACTAAATATCCACAAGTATAAATGCATCAGACATAGCCCTCAAACGCTCCACTTACGACACCCAGTCTCACAAGCGTGACCGAGCTTCGTTGCGGGAGCTTGTGACTCGAGCCAGTTGCGGGAGCTTCGTTGCGGGAGCTTGTGACCTGCAGCGTTTGGTTCGCTGGACAGTGGTGCTTTGGACACTGATGTTATTTACCCATATGAAAGAATTTTTTCTGGGCGATGTGGGACTAAACTCTTCCCATCTTTCCCCTTCTTCCATTTTGGAACAAGAAAACAAGGAAGGGAGAGCCGCTGCCATGGCCGCCGCTGCGGCGGGTCTCGGTCGCGGCCCTCCCCGTCCCAACCGGTGGCCAACAGGGCCACCGTTCAGCAACCGCCGTCCCCGGCTGCCGCTGCGACCCGCCCCTCGGCGAGCCGGCATCGGCTGCAACCCACCGTGGCCGCCATGGCCACCGCGGGCAAAGAAAGAAAAAAAAAAAAAAAAAAATTTGGCCGCCATGGCCTGCGGCCCGCCGCTAAGCGGCCCCGGCCACTGCCAGCGGCGCCAGCCGCGCCACCCACGGCGCCCGCAGCACGGCCTCCGGCCGACGCCCCTGCGGCTCGCGACCGCGGGCTGCGGCCGCACCCTGCGGCCGAACCCCGCGGCCTCCGCGGCCGACCCCGGCCTCCGGCCCCGCCTTGTGGCCGCCCCGCGGCCTGCTGCCATGCCTACGGCCGGCGGTGGCGGTTGCGCCGCCGTCGTTTAGGAGAGCCTTCTCCTCTTTTCGTTTGGGGAAGATGAACAGTGAAGGGATTAACGGGTTTCGGGTTTTCTAAACCCGCAACCCGAATCCGGTTAATTTAAAAAAAAAAAAAAAAAGGTGAAGGGATTAACAGGTTTCGGGTTATTGGGCTTCGCCCCGCAACCCGAAACCCGAATCCTTTTGACTAAACTGTGAGTTTTGCACAGAAACCCCTGACAATATGTTATTCTGAACAAGGGGATTCCGAAATTCATCTATGGTCCCCAGACGAAAGATAAATTACAGAAAGGTCCTAAAATATATTTATTTGATCCCTGTACTTAGGATTTATTACAGAACAGTACACCGATTATTACATATTGGTCCCTGTAATGAATTTATTACATAAATGATCAATTTAGATGCTTTCTTATGATGATACATGATTGTTTAAATTATTCATATTTTTCATGATAAAAGGATGATATATGCATGAGACGAGCCAAAGCATCTTATATAAATGATTAAATTTTTGCATATTTGTGGTGACGAGCCAAAGCATCCCATAAATTTTAGAATGCTTTAGTTTAATCAATAAAGAGTCTTTTTATCATCATCTCATGAAATTGAATAGTTGCATCATATATAATGAACCGGCCCCAAAGGGAAATCATTATACAAAGTTAATGATGGGATGAAATAATGTTATTAGTATGATATTTATGATAAAATCTTGTTGCCCAAAGGCCTTGAATTCCTCATTAACATTGAACAATATCTAGTAAAATTTTATCCATTGAATAACGGTGTCTAAGAAAAGCTTGTCAAAAAGGTATACGTGCCTAAGAAAGGCTGGTACTTAAGTGAGCCTAGTGCTCCACCACCGATCTGGAGCTGATCTGGCTGTTATTCTTTGGATTTTTCAACTAGATATATAAAGTTCATTAAATATCATACTTAATACATTAGTTTTATCGTAAAGGGGTAAATCATGTAAAGTTAATTTTGATTTACTCACTAAATTGCTAATATGGGTTAGTGATTTAGATAAGGTTTTAGCGTAATTATAGCATGCATATTGATAGTAAGCGTATGTTTTGCAGCTTTGTTTCCGACAGTTTTTTCACAATCTACATCATGCATCCCAATACTTAATGGTTCAAATTTCTCGGAATGGAAAGAAAGGCTGACATTTACTTTAGGGTGCATGGATATTGATCTGGCACTTCGTGAGGACATGCCACCTGTCCCCACGGAGGAAACTACGCCAGAGGAGAAAAAGTTGTATGAGAGGTGGGAGCGGTCAAACCGCTTAAGTCTTTTACTCATACAAAATCATATCTCCAGAAAGATAAGGGGCTCAATTCCAGATTGCAAAACTGCAAGAGAATTCTTAACAGCAGTAGAAGAGCAATTTGTGAGTTCAAAGAAAGCCCTAGCCAGCACCTTAATATCAAGGTTTGCTTCCTTAAAGTATAATGATAATGGTGGCATACGCGAGCACATTATGGAATTACGTGACATCGCTGCCCAATTAAAATCATTGGAAGTAGACATGTCAGAAACTTTTCTTGTACACTTTGTCCTTAATTCTCTGCCTATGGAGTATGCACCATTTAAGATCTCATACAACACACATACAGAAAAATGGACTATGAATCAACTTCTAGCCATGTGTGTTGATGAGGAGCAGAGAATAAAACAAGAGAGGCAAGAGAGTGTTTATCTCACCTCTCATAAGGAAAAAGGACATAAAGAGGTCGGCAGTACCAGTCATCATATTCCTGTTAAGAAGAAGAAAATGAAAGTGTCAGCCAAAGTGACTGACAAAAGGCAAATAAAGTGCTTCTTCTGTAAGAAACAAGGACATTTGAAAAGGGACTGCATCAAGTACAAGAAATGGCTCGAAAAGAAAGGTACTTTTCTTTCCTTAGTGTGTTATGAATCAAATTTTATTGATGTACCTCATAACACATGGTGGATTGACTCTGGTGCTACTATCCATATATGTAAAACTTTGCAGGGATTGTTGAACAAAAGAATTCCAACGGAAAGTGAGCGAAGCATCATAATGGGAAATAAGATGCGTTCACATGTGGAAGCTGTTGGAACGTTCAAATTGACCTTAAAGACTGGCCATATTTTGTATCTAGAAAATACCTTCTATGTACCTGGATTTTCAAGAAACTTGATATCTGTTTCTAAACTTACTTCCTTTGGATATACCGTTTCATTTGGACGGTCTTTTGTAAACCTTTCTTTGAATAATATTGTTGTTGGTAATTGCTTGTTAGAGGATGGTTTATTCAAATTAGACCTTGATACATCCTTTGAGCTATCCCTTTTATCCCTGCAAAATAAAGATCATTATGGATTAAAACGTAGCCTAATAAATAAAAATTCCTCTATGTTATGGCACCGAAGATTAGGCCATATCTCCATAAAAAGAATCAAGAGATTAGTAAATGATGGAATTTTACCAACTCTTGACTATGGTGATTTTGAAACTTGTTTAGACTGCATCAAGGGAAAGCAGACTAACAAGTTTAAGAAAGGTGCCATTAGAAGTACAAATTTATTGGATCTCATACATACAGATATATGTGGGCCCTTTTCGACCCCATGTTTTACTGGTCATAAGTATTTTATCACCTTTATTGATGATTACTCACGCTATGGGTATCTCTACTTGTTGTATGACAAGGCTGAGGCATTAAATGCCTTTAAGCTTTTCAAAACAGAGGTAGAGTTACAACTTGATAAAAAGATTAAAGTTGTGAGATCAGATAGAGGTGGTGAATACTACGGTAGGTATACTGAAACTGGACAACATTTAGGTCCATTTGCTCGATTTCTTCAAGAGCAAGGTATAGTTGCACAATATACTATGCCTGGTACTCCTGATCAAAATGGAGTTGCGGAAAGAAGAAACCGAACATTAATGGAGATGGTAAGAAGTATGATTAGTCACTCAACTCTCCCAATTTCTCTGTGGGGTGATGCCTTAAAAACCGTTGCGTATATTCTAAACAGGGTTCCTACTAAAGCTGTCTCAAAAACACCCTATGAAGTTTGGACAGGTAGGAAACCTAGTTTAAGACATCTACATATTTGGGGGTGTCAAGCTGAGGCAAGGGTGTACAACCCACAAGAGAAAAAGTTGGACTTTAGAACCATTAGTTGTTATTTTATTGGTTATCCAGAAAAGTCCAAGGGATACAGATTTTATTGTCCTAATCATACTTTGAGGATTGTGGAGACAAGAAATGCTAGATTCCTTGAAAATGACCAAATCAGTGGGAGTATAACACCTCAAGAAATTAATTTTGAGGAAAAGCAAACTCCGTATGGTGTGCAAGATTCAAATAAGCAGCCAATGATTCCTCTACCTATCATTGATAATGATTTGGAGGAGGATGAGTCTACTATTAATGTTCCACTTGAATCTGTGCCAGTTATCACTGAGAATGTTGCTCCTCCACCTATAGAACCAGTGGATCAAGAAGCAACTTTAAGAAGGTCATCAAGGGTAAGGAGATCTCCAATTCCACCAGATTATATAGTATACCTTCAAGAAAATGATTATGACATTGGCAATATAGATGATCCAATAAATTTCTCACAAGCCATAAATTCAGTAAATTCCTCCAAATGGCTAGATGCTATGAAAGATGAGATAGATTCTATGGCTAAAAACAATGTTTGGAATCTTGTTGAACTACCTCCTGGGGCTACTGCAGTACGCTGCAAATGGGTTTTTAAAACCAAAAGAGACTCCAAGGATAAGGTAGAGCGACATAAGGCCAGACTTGTTGCCAAAGGATTTACTCAAAAGGAGGGTATTGATTATCATGAAACCTTCTCTCCAGTTTCAAAGAAGGATTCTTTAAGGATAATTATGGCTTTGGTGGCTCATTTTGACTTAGAGCTGCACCAAATGGATGTGAGAACTGCATTTCTTAATGGAGATTTAGAGGAAGAAGTTTACATGAAACAACCTGAAGGTTTTGTTTCAGAAGGTCAGAGTCAAAAAGTTTGCAAGCTAAATAAGTCTATATATGGACTCAAGCAATCATCCCGACAGTGGTATCTTAAGTTCAATAACGTCATTTCTACATTTGGCTTTGTAGAAAATGTTGTTGATAGATGTATTTATCTTAAGATCAGTGGGAGTCGATTTATTTTTCTAGTCCTATATGTAGATGACATTTTGCTTGCTAGCAGTGATTTGGCATTGCTTAGAGAGACTAAGCAATTTCTCTCCAGCAATTTTGATATGAAGGATATGGGTGAAGCCTCATATGTCATCGGCATTGAGGTTCATAGAGATAGATCTAAGGGAAAAGTTTGTCTATCTCAAAAAGCCTACATTAAGAAAATGTTGGAGAGATTTGGTATGGAAAATTCCAAACCAAGCCCAGTGCCTATTACTAAAGGTGAAAAGTTGAGCCAATCACAATCTCCGAGGAATGAAATTGAAAGGGAGCATATGAAAGCTTTTCCATATGCTTCACTAATTGGGACTTTAATGTATGCTCAAGTCTGTACCAGACCTGATATAGCATATGTTGTGGGATTACTGGGGAGATTTCAAACTAATCCAGGAATGGAACATTGGAGAGCTGCAAAGAAAGTATTGAGATATCTTCAAGGAACTCAAGATCATATGCTCACATACAACAAATCCGATCTTTTGGAGATAGTTGGATACTCAGACTCAGACTTTGCGGGATGTCCAGATAGTAGAAAATCAACATCAGGTTATATCTTTCTACTAGCTGGTGGTGCAGTCTCGTGGAAGAGTTCAAAGCAAAAGATGACAGCTACTTCAACAATGGAGGCTGAGTTATTAGCATGCTATGATGCAGTTACACAGGCTATTTGGTTGAGGAACTTTATCGCAGGCCTACAGATCGTGGACACTATTTCACGGCCCATAAAGTTATATTGTGATAATTTAGCAGCAGTTTCCTCAATAAAGAATAACAAGATATCTAATGGAAATAAGCACATGGAGGTGAAATATCTTGTTATAAAGGAAAAATGTGAAGACCATAAAGTTTCAGTTCAATACATCAATACTGTGCTTATGTTAGCAGATCCTTTGACCAAAGCAATAGCTCCGGGATTGCACAAGGAGCATGTTGGTCAAATGGGCCTTTTCTGTATAAATTAATTGATGTATTATTGTGCACATTTTAGATGGTTGTAAATCACATATATTATATTTTCTGCTTTAATGAATTCATATGGTTTATGCATACTATGGTAGCAGAAATTGTGACCAAAGAATGAATTTTATGAGAAGTTCATTCATAAGGGTTTGGTTATGATGGTTTAGTAATATAGTGATCATGGAAGGTTATACGCCGATCAAATAGGTGTTATTTCCGCCATTGTTCGTATTATTATTCTCAAAGTAATCAAACATAAAGCTTGCCCAAATTGATATCAGGATAGAAAGAACACGCGTATACAGATTATAAAATTCAAGTACTAAGGATATTTCACTTGTCAATATGGTACGAATGGAAGAATGTTGGGATCCCGTCAAGTTGTGGCCCACATTGACAAATGGCGTCAATATGGTCCAAGTGGGAGAATGTTGGATCCCGTTTAATTAAACCCTGATCCCGTTTAATTAGAACCCACATCTTGACAAGTGTCCCTTGAATTTCGTAAATCTTGATAATCACAAGGGCATTACGGTATTTTCACAGCAGTGAAGAGTTACCTTGATGGGGGGTGACTCTTCACGGGTGTAACCACCTGCAGCGTTTGGTCCCTGGAGAGGGCTATAAATAGCCTGTTAGACCCCTTTACAAAACACGCATTAAGTGCTCTCTCTCCAGAAGATTACTCGCTAACCTTTGTTCAGATCACCGGTGATCGAGACTGCGCACGCATTTCAAAGCCCAGAGCGCAATTAAAGATGGATTTAGCGAATCAAGGTATGATTTATAATTCATTAAGTTAATCAATTCCATCAAGCCCTGGATTCTAGGACTGATTAATCTTAGATCTCAGTTGAACATATCCCATGATATTTAACCATCCATAGAAAAATGCTCCAGCATAGTTTTGTAGATGATCTTGTTGTGGAAAAGATTGAGATTATCAGGAAAAAAGGAATAAAAATCTTTAGGAAAGAAAAAAAGAAGGTGAAGATAGAAAACTGGCTTCACCAATTTGAGTTAATTAAAACTCAGTTGAAGATCATAAAATTTCAACTAGCATTTCCTATTCCAAGCTTTCAAATGCAAATTTTAAACATCAAACTTCCATGACTGTCAAAAAGAACCTCCTGCGTGTGGATGAGTATTAGGAGATCCCGTTTGGTGATGTGACCAACTTTCAATTCATCTTATCTTCTTGTAAATAGATCGACAATATATATTTAACTGGAAATGGTGAGCCAGATCTTCAAATAATGTACTTGAATCAAAGACATCTGAAATAATGTAGACTGTTTCGAGTAACTGGGGAATTCAATTCCCAAACTATATAATTTAAACCTTAGTTGGAAATATATATTCTCAATCAAAATTGCACTGGGGTCATGGTTTAAATATGTGTGACAGATTTGGGATGCCACATGCTGTAAAAGGATCCGGAACATGGGTGGCCATCAGACTAGAACTGGAGTCTTGTCCTGGAGTTCATGCATTCTATCTTCGGGAAGTCGAGACAAAAATATTCTTCAGCATGATCTTCGTGTTTCCAATGATTTCATTAGCAAGCTTGTAGGCCACAGATCCGAGGTACGTCCTTGAAACATGTTTGATAATACGGGCATGTAAATATGCATGAGCCCATACTTTTCATGTCTTTCTCATAATCTATATATACATTTCAGTTGAATTAATCTGCAAGTCATTAACATGTTGGCAACAAATGCTAAAATCTGTATAGCAATGTAGAATTCAGCTTGCTCATCTTTTATTGATCACTCAATATGACAAAATATGGCTTATATACAGTATGAGAACTGCAAGTGGGCAAATGGAGAAAGGGAAAAACAAATTTTGTATCTTAAATTGTTCAGTCATTTTCCTTTCTCTTCCTTCTTCTTAAAGAAACCAACATATGCTATACCAGGTCTGCGGCCTAAAATGGTCCCACGACGACCGCGAACTTTCATCTGGTGGAAATGACAACCAGGTCAGCAAGTTAGTAACATTTCCTTGTTTCACTACCAATATTTTTATATTTATTATATTTATTCGAATTTACTGAATGGCACCCTGTTTTCTGAAAAAATGCGAACCAGCTCTTTGTGTGGAACCAGCGATCCCCGCATCCAGTCTTAAAGCTTACAGAGCATACAGCTGCTGTTAAAGCCATTGCTTGGTCACCACATCAGCATGGCCTTCTTGCATCAGGAGGTGGGACAGCTGACCGGTGCATCCGCTTTTGGAACACTACAAATGGCAATATGCTCAATTGTGTGGACACAGGAAGTCAGGTGCTGATCCAGGCCTAGGTTTTGTTATGCAGAACTTATATATGCAATCTTCAGGTCTCATGGTTATAGTGATACCAGCTCTCACTATTCGTTTCTTCAGGTCTGCAATCTAGCATGGTGTAAAAATGTAAATGAAGTAGTCAGCACTCATGGTTATTCCCAGAACCAAATTATGGTGTGGAAGTATCCATCTATGGGGAAGGTATGATTCACTTCTTGGTAGCAATTTATTTGTCCATTTCGTATTAGTAGCTACTTCTAATTTAAGATTTTCTGAATGTAAAGGTCCATGAAATAGTTGCTGCCCTCCACTTAGATTTTCACAACCAAATTATGTGAAGAGAACATCCATCTATGGAAATCAGTAAGACTTGCATGGGTGGCAAAAGCATGATGAGTAAAAGCATACTGACTCTATATCATCGCTCATCAGAAACCTTAGGCGAGAAGATACAGTTTAGAAGCAAGCAGATTAGTTGAACAAGCTTTTTGATTTTTCCATAATATACAACAGATGGAGGTTCTCTTTGAGATGCAGAAAAACACTTCCATAATTATCTAAGCAGTCCAATTTTCATCGACCTGTAAACTCTAGTTCTGACAAGAGAAGTTTGCGCAATATTTTTCAGCGTCAGTCATCTATACTTTGTTACATACCCAAGATAATCCCATCTTGGAGAGGGACCTTGAACCAGTAATTGTGGTGAAAGGGAGATTCATAAATAGATATGCTTGCTATTATGCCATGGCACATACTGCAGAAATTGATATTGGCATCATATGGTCATCTTTTATTGAATAAAAAAGCAGTATCTAAATAGATATTCAGAAATCTTTAGTATTTCCAAGATGAAATAAACTTGAGAAGGCTTGAGGATTTTACCTATTCAACAATTTTATGGAGTATTTATGCTGGGTATTTTGGACTTAGCTTTATCAAGTTTCTCATTGAACTATATATGATTAAGCAGGTAGCAACTTTAACCGGTCATACTCTTCGAGTACTTTACCTTGCCATTTCACCTGATGGACAGGTACATATTTCTTTATACTCTCTAAGTTTGTATCTGATGATTCCGTAGCTGGCTGTATCTTCCACCTCCATCTCTTCCCCTCTCCATGCAAAAATATAGCGTGCTTTGGATAGAAAACCTCAACATCATGTCAATGTTGTGCGTGTCCGGGAATTTAATTATTCTTCTTGCAGACTATAGTGACCGGTGCAGGAGACGAGACATTGAGATTTTGGAATGTCTTTCCTTCCATGAAAACACCAGTAAGCGTACCTATTACAAATAGAAATATTCATTTTTCTCTAAAAAAAATAATCAATACCTGTTCATGTCAGCATGGTATCACTTATTCAAATTGTGATTCATCCTTTCGCAGGCTCCTGTTCGTGATAGTGTAGTTTGGTCCATAGGACGAACTTATATTCGGTGACAAAGTGGCAAGATCATCCTTCGAGCAGAATAAACTGATTGCTTCAATTGTTATGTAAATGTTCTAGCAAGAAATTAGAGTGTTGGGCACCTTGCAATTGTTACGTCCTTTTCTGCAAGCCTGCACCTTGTAATAGATATGCAAATCCCTCTGCCAAGTTCGGTCGAGATGGTTTTATTGTAACACTACTACCCAAGTCTATCATTATTATTGCTGAGATCTCATGTTGTTTATCTATCTTCAAGTGTTTCCAGGGCTGTTTGAGAACGTATTGAAATGTATCCCCCCAGACACTGGCAGTTTGATAATCGGGCTTCAGTAGCCGATAGGAGGTTGTTGACCATGCAAAAAGAAATCCAGGGGGCGAAATTCCATTTCATCTTTTGTATCCTTGCGCGCCTCTCTCCCTCTCTCTCTCTGGCGGATGTGCCCACTGCTTGAGGAGTTCATACAATTATTCTGAGGAAATACACGCCAATATTATGAGAACTGCAAGGAGCTTTTCATGGTTCAATGATCCTGAAAGCAGATATTTAGTTCAGGAAGATGGCATGCAGAGACTTTGGTCCAATGCCTCAAGTATGCAATAACAGACATGACTAACTATGTTTTACTCCCCAAAAGAAGGGACATATCCATGCTGTTGCCTATGCAAACATCTTTTCTTTTTAAAAGAGAACATTACCCAGCTTTTAATGCAGCAAAACTTAATTAGATACGTCAGAAATGGGAGAGTTATCCTGTGAGCATAAAACATGGTAAGCCGAAGAGATGACAAAGTTTTACATCCCGGACTAAACCGCTGAGCCCATGGAATCATTGGTCCCCAAACAAAGCCCTGGTCTAAGTTTTAGAAGGTCTAAAGCCTTTCTTCCCGGGTCCTTCTGGTCGTCGGACCATCTCCCGGCCACCAATGCGCCATTTTTATTTTATTTTATTTGCTAGGGCAGGTAACTCGTACTTAACAGGTAGCAGAGGCAGAAAGTCAAAAAAATAGAATATTTCGAAGCAGCTCTCCATCTCTGGTCCTTAAGATACTACCAAGTGGCTGACCAAAAAGACAGTCATCCAATTCGCACCCGCATTAGCTTCAGCACGTAATACATCCGTGGGCAGGACATAAAACCTGGTCACGATCACCGTCACTATTTTTCCCAACAAGGAACCCTGCCGTGAATTGGGGCCGTCGGGGCGCCCCCTCGGTACAGGGCTCCACTCTTCTTCTTCTTCTTCTTCTTCTTCTTCTTCTTCTTCTTCTTCTTCTTTTTCTTTTTTTCTTTTTTTTTTTTTTTTTTTTTTTTTTCGCTAATGCGGGTGGAGACGGGACCGGATACATCCAATAAAGTCAGAAAATAAAATATCTCGGAGTGCCAAGGGCAACTCCCCATCGCTACTCCATAAGGTGCCTCCGGAGTGAGAAGCTACATACGCAGCTATCCAATCCGCAGCACTATTATCTTCACGGTAAATATGCTTGGCCCGAAAGGTCTATCCATCCCTCGCCATAACCCAAATGTCACGGAGCAAGGGATGGTCACACCCGCCACGCCTCCGGAGTCAGGGCTCTTTAATATCTTCGCTCAGAGGCCTAACCGGACCGTCTTCTTGGGCGAAACTCCCGAAATCCATCCCCCTCTCCCTTCGATCCTCACAACCTCATTCTTTTGCCGCCCTCCCTCCCCGGTTCATGCGTTAGCTCGCGGAAAAGAATGATATTTTCCAGGCTCGGGCGATCCCTCTCGCGGTCCTCGCGTCCCCGATTCGAATCCGTGAGTTTTTTCCCCGCATACCTCTCTTCGATCTTTTTTTTTTCTCGATCTTCTTTCGTTTTGCGTTGTTCTTATGTGTTTGACTCTATCTTTAGGGTGCTTTTTTGGGTGGTTATGTTGTGAGGTCTGGCTGTTCGAAGGAAGCCCTTCTGCAATCACCCGGTTTTCGTGGTGACAATGGAGGTTTAGGGTTTATGAGGAGTTATTTGACTTCCGTTGGAGCGAATAAGGCTATTGGGGCCAAGAATTACCAGTCGGATTGGAGATTCCTCCTCGGAAATCCGAGTTTTAGACGGTTCTTTTCCAGTGAATCACCGAACAAGAAGAGTAAGCAGGGATTTGAAGTTTCAGTTATTGCAATGATTTGTCTTTTGCCCCTCTGGTAGATTTGTTCACTTCGAATGTTCTGCTTCTTTAATTGCTAGATTATGAGAACTACCAGCCGAAGGATAGGAAGGAAATTCCGAAAGGAAATGAGACCAACAAATCGGACTCGAAAGGTATGCGCTATTACTAAAAGAAGAAAAGAAAGAGTATTAATCCACAATATATTTCAAAACCGTTCAAATTTAATAATAAAATATGGTATTTGACCATGCAAATAGTGGAACCGTAAAAATAATTATCTTCTGAGTGTTGGGTGGTTCTAAATGGTATTTACATCAATTAGAGTCAGATGAGTCGATCTGTGGATAGTTTCTCTTGGTATCTTGCTTGTTTTTAGATATTTTTGCCAATGTCAAAGATATGTTGGTTGCTCCACTTACAAACTTATTCCTCATGTGCTTTGGGAAGTTATAATGCTGTTTGTCTTGTATTTAGGCCCCAGCTGTCTTTATATATGAGCTTATGGGTTTTTGGATGTGTTATGGTCATCTTACTTGTATAATGAATTCTTAAGTGTTTCTTCCTGAAAATTTTCAAGGTTCTTTCTATTTTTTTTTCCCAGGTCTTTCCTTCTTTTCTCTCAGGTCCATCAGCTCACATTCTGTAAACTCTTTTGAAATTATATTATAGAGGCAAATATTTTGATTATTATGATGCCATTTGATTTACATGTAGAACAATGGTTTGTTATTTCAGCTTCTTTAAGTTTCCCATCAAATCATGACTTCATTGAAGCTTGTTTATATAAAGTTAATGAGGTCATAGGACATAGGACAATAAAAGTATCATTCCGAGATACAAACAGGATATCAAGTCAGGTAGACAACAAGATTGATGATCTAGTAAATAATGAAATGGTAGAAGAGATCTCCAATCATTTTGAAGATCCAAATATTAAAGGTCCTATGCACATTTATCTGATCCTAGATAATTGACAATATATGAAATTTAATGATCATGATCATGCCCAAAATATATGAAGAGCTTTACCATCTCAAATTTCTTCAATCTATGGAAAACTTGATTATGACCAATGATATATAAATTGATGTAGATTCACATTGGCTTGCTTGAAAACAATAATTTTAGTTAGTCTCATGAACGTCTTTTGTCAAAGTTGAGCAAAGGGGTGCACCTGACAGCCTTGACCTAACAAGTCACAAGGCAATGACTAGTCGGGAGGCAAACTGGATCATTATGTATAGTTTTTCCATATTTTACTATAGTCATTAATGTTAGAGAATATAAGGATATATATCTTAGTCATGTTCTACTAAGAATATGGTATTTTGCAAAGTTAGCCTGCATCTTTTAGAAGACATATCATTGGTATTTAAAACTTGGAAAAGAAATACTGCATCATGGTATCAAAGTATCTTGCTTTGTGGCTTGGTTGTTAGAGGGATTGCTCTGCCTGAATTCGAGATGAAACCAACCAAAATTGATCAGCTCCAGGCTCAAACTTGGATAGTTAAAGTAGAGTGCCTTTGTGGGGTCTTGGCAAGGTTTCAAATCTTGTCGTCTTTTCCATAGGATGGGACACCCCACTGCCCCGCCCCATTTTGGTCGAGCTTCCCAGTAGGAGCCCTCTGTCCCTCTCTCTGCTTCTTTTTGTTATTCTTTCTTTATATTGTTTGTTTTGCTTCTTTCTTTCCTTTCATTTTTCTTTCCTTCCTTCCTTTTTATTCTTACTTCCTTTCTTTCTTTTTCTTCTTCGTTCTTTGCCTTCTTCCTTCTTTCCTTCCTTTCTTTCGTTTTCTTCCCCCTTCCTTTCTTTCTTTCGTTTTCTTCCCCCTTCCTTTCTTTCTTTCATTTTCTTCTCCCTTCCTTTCTTGTTTTTGTTTTTCTTCTTCTTTCATTCCTCTTTTTTCTTCTTTCCCACGTGGATGGACTTTGGAGTCCCTCTTCTATCTTGGTTCCATTTTCTCACAAGAATAGGATGGGATTGCCATGATGCTGATTTAGCCAAAATGTAAAGCATTGGTTCTTGGTGCCTTTTAGCCTTCATTATGTGTTGCATGAAAGTAAAAAATCATTTTTATGTTTGAGATATATTTAGGATAAATAGATGTTGATGAATCTACTATGTTTTTACATATATTAGCTACCAATTGAAAGAATCTAACTAAACCTAAAATGGTATTTGTCACAATCTAGGACCCCGCACAAAAAATCTAGCCGAAAGGCTTTATTTGGGTTTCTTGGCCTTATGTAAGTACTCAAGATCTACCTAATGCATAGCCGATGTGGGACGAAACACAATTGTAGGGGCTCTTACATACTCATGTTTATGTCATGGCATCTTCACTAGGCTAAAGGTCCAAATCCAATTAAATCCAATCACAAATACCATGATCTACCTGTGGTTAGTCCCAAAAGGGTTCGTGTTGCAGCATCCCCTAGTCCATATCGGGCATAAGCCGGGTCTACTCTGATACCATTTATAACAACCTCGGGTCTCATCTGTAAAGGTTTAGCTAGAAGATATTATTTGGGTTTCTTGGTTCTATATAAGTATCCAAGATCTATCTAGTGCATAACCATTATGGGACTAAACCGATGTCCGGACATGTTCTTGCATCATCTATAACAACCTAGATAATATGTGAGAGCTTATGTGGGTGTGTATTCAGTCCCATATCGGCTATGCACTGGATAGATCTTGGGTACTTATATAGGAACAAGAAATCCAAATAATATCTTTTGGCAAGTCTTTTGGGTAAGATCTTGGATTGTGACAAATGGTATTAGAGCAGACGCAACCCATGGTCTATGTGGACTAAGGAATACCGCAACATTGGCCTTTTTGGGACTGACAACGGGCGATAATTGTATATGTAATTGGATTTGTATGATTGGATTTAGTTGAATTTGGATCTTTAACGTGGCGAAGATGTTAGGGCTTAAATAGGAAGAGTATGTGAGGACTCACGCAGACATGTATTTAGTCCCACATCGGTTATGTACTGGTAGATCTTGGATACTTATACAGAGCCAAGGAACCCAAATAGTACCTTTCAACTAGCTATTTTGAGTGAGGTTCTATGTTGTTACAGTACCTGCCCAAGAAGGACTTGATCTAAAATTGGAATTGGAGCTCTGAATCAGTTAGTGGATGGAAGGCCAAAACTCTTCCTACTATGAGTCAGTCTTGCATTGTGTAGAGATATGCAACTAGTTCAAAAGAATATAACCAAATGGGTTAGATCAGACCAACAAAGCCTATATTGGCTGGAACCTGAAACTAGATCCATGTCCATTTTCTAGTTCATTTTCATATGATCAAGTTTGGGCTAGAACCTGGCTAATTACTTGAGTAAAATGTGGATCTTTCTTGACCTCTTACTGACCAAACATATTTTGCATTCTTTCGATCACCCACCTTTTCGACCTTAGAACTTTTAAACATATATATGTTGAGAATAAATTCAAACATACTGGAACTTATGGAGCTTCAATTTTATCAAGCTGATGTCTTTCCAAGTATCAAAACAAGCAATTCATACATTCCAATGTCAAGATGAATGGGGATATTATAGGACAACGAATAGCATCTATTTGATTAGACAATTTTCTCCTTTGACTTGATTTCAAATATTCTGTTCTTTTTAAGATGAACAGGTGTCCTCATAAGATGATTTCTATTATTTATATGTGGATGGAACTTCATCCTCAGAATCCTCATTAGGGTGATTTATGTTATTTACAAGTAAAAAACATGTAATTCTTCTAAAAGTGGGACTTGTCTGCATGTGCATGTGTGCGTGCAAGTGTGTGTGTTAGAGAGAGAGGGATTTTAGTTTGTTGGTGAAATTTCTCAGAAGTAGTAACTTTTGATTCCACTATGATCAGAAAACAGAAGTATTAACATAGTTGTCATCCATTCATCAGGCAATCCTCCACCTTATTTAAATGCCTGTAATACTTATGCTGAGCTATTGTTTCCATCATCTAGTAACATGTGTCAAAATACTTGTATGATGTGAAAGGAATGTCAGTTACAGGGTATATCAATGAGGTTACATTTATGTGATATTTTATACTTTTTGCAGCATTTATATATTGTGTTTTTGCTTGATGTTCCGAGTGAAAATTATTTGCTGCTAATTTTTCTTTTCCTTTTTTTTTTTGCATTTCTTTAGAGAATTCAAATACAGAAGATCAGGGGAATTTTCAGGAGAATTTTATCAAGCAGTTGCAGAGTTACCTCGTTCCTATATTGTTTATGGGACTATTGCTTTCGTCCTTTTCCTTTGGCTCTTTTGACCAAAAAGAGGTTAGTGATGCATGTATAACCAATTAACTGCATTTACATCATGTCTGTTTGTTGTCACTTCTAAATCATAGGATTCCTTGATATTTTTATTGAATCACATGCCACCAGTAGCTTGTTGCTTCTAGACAAATATAGCTTTGCTGATGTCTTCAGAAGACTGAAATTGTGCAGTGATCGTAGATTGTGCATTACATATCAATGTAATTTCTTGCTAGTCATGTTTTCTAACATCAGATGATATCAATGTCATTCTTTACAGATTAGTTTCCAGGAGTTCAAGAATAAGCTCTTGGAACCTGGTTTAGTGGATCACATTGTTGTGTCCAATAAATCAGTTGCAAAAGTGTATGTCAGGAATTCACCAAAGATAAGCTATCAAACTGGGGACAATGAGATCCAGGGAACCACAACAAATATTCCTCCTAGCAATGCTGGTAGCCACTATAAGTATTACTTCAATATTGGAAGTGTGGAATCATTTGAAGAAAAATTGGAGGAAGCTCAGGAAGCCCTGGGGATAGATCCTCATGATTATGTCCCTGTTAGATATATTTCTGAAGTAATTTGGTACCAAGAATTGCTCAGATTTGCCCCAACAGCATTTCTTGTGGGGCTTATTTACTTTATGGGGCGAAGAATACAGGGTGGATTTGGCATCGGTGGTGGTGCAGGAAGGGGTAGTCGTGGGATATTTAACATTGGAAAAGCCCAAGTGACCAAGATGGATAAAAATTCAAAAAATAAGGTCAGCATCTTGCCTGCGCACTAGCCCTTTTTTTCCACCTATAGTGTTTCCCTTTAACTATTGTGGCTTGATTAATGAATAACAACATTGAACCATGAATACTACAGAGAACTGCATTGGAGAGCATATCTGTCTCCAAGCAGTTCCATCTTTTGGATGCTTTATAGAATGACTTTCACTATATGGTTTTAGTTAAATAGATAATAATAATTTTTTACCTGTATGCTTGGTACAGGTATTCTTTAAGGATGTAGCTGGCTGTGATGAGGCCAAACAAGAAATTATGGAATTTGTGCACTTCTTACAAAATCCCAAGAAGTATGAGGAACTGGGAGCGAAAATTCCCAAAGGTGCTCTTCTTGTAGGCCCTCCTGGCACAGGGAAAACACTTCTTGCAAAAGCAACTGCTGGAGAGTCTGGTGTACCTTTTTTGTCTATTTCTGGTTCAGAGTTTATGGAAATGTTTGTCGGTGTTGGACCTTCCAGGGTGAGGAACCTGTTTGCAGAAGCCCGACAGTGTGCACCTAGCATAATTTTTATTGATGAGATTGATGCAATTGGTCGAGCAAGAGGCCGTGGGGGCTTCTCGGGTGCCAATGATGAGCGTGAAAGTACTCTAAATCAGTTACTCGTGGAGATGGACGGATTTGGGACAACCGCTGGGGTTGTTGTGCTTGCTGGGACCAATCGGCCTGATATCTTGGATAAGGCCTTGTTAAGGCCAGGTCGGTTTGATCGTGAAATTACGATTGACAAACCTGACATAAAAGGACGTGATCAGATATTCCGTATATATCTTAAGAAGATCAAGCTCGACAAAGATCCGTCATATTACTCTCAAAGGCTAGCTGCCTTTACGCCTGGTTTTGCTGGGGCTGACATTGCCAATGTTTGTAACGAGGCTGCTCTGATAGCTGCGAGAAGTGAGGAAACACAAGTTACAATGCAGCATTTTGAAGCTGCTATTGATCGTATCATTGGTGGTTTGGAGAAAAAAAACAAGGTAACTTTACTGCAATGTTCATTTCATTCCCTATTATATATGTGCAGTTGTTGAGTTGTTATTCATACTATTTTTTTCTTAACCTCTTTTTAATATTGTTATCTTTACTCTCTTGCATTCCCTCTTCATTTGTGCTGCTGTTGTGACCATGAACCTTTTCCTTTTTAGTGTTATCATTTAAGCTATTAAGGTGCTCTAGTGGACATTTTTCTCTTCTGTTGTAGAACTTTTTCATGTTCATTGATCTATGTGCGGTAATTTCCTCTGAGTGACATTGTGCTCATTCTGTTTTTCTGGCTGCTATTTCAAGTTAATCAATGAAATTTTGTCATTAGACATTCATAAACATTTTCACCTTGCTAGATCTTTCTGCTTTTCCATCCAACTCTTCTCGCATTCGACCCTCATCTTTCTAAATGGCTGGCTATCAAACTACTAATATAGTTTAAGCTCTTCAAGATGCTCGGCTACTGTCTTATTGATTAACAATTGATGTTCAACAAATTATCTCCTCCATTATTACATGCATTGGTGGCCATGCTTCCTAGTCTGGCTGGATGTTCATTAGACATTCTTCAAATGATATTGTTGATATTTTGGAGGATGATGAAACTTCAAGATTATCTTTTTGTTTGGATTTGCAAATTCAATGTAGATCATTAGAAAGAGAGGAATAGGAATTTTTTTTGCGAGGAAAAGGTCTCATTCATTAAACTTTTCAGCTTGGGAAGTGATTAACTGGAGTCTGACTGGAGCACGTAGACTTGCTATTTTGACATTGAAATCAAGTTGGCACTTGCCACCATCTGTATGTCGTGTTCTAGATATCAGTATTTGAAATTAATTTTAAAAATAAAAATTAGCCCTTCCTACTTTGGTTGTCCAGTGATTTTTATGTTATTTAGAGAGATACCTTTTATGGAGGCAAAAGCCCTCATTGTGTTCTCGAGAAAAATAAGCCATAGATTAATGCACCTCTCTGTATTTGCTTGGAACTAACTGCGTGAAAGTGAAGGCATCCACATTCCCAAACCTTTTCTGAAAGTCAATGCTTAAAATTAGCAGTTTGGTATTCATTTTTGAGGACTCAAAACACATGGATGTGGCAGCTTTCAGAATGCCATTTTGGTACTGCCACTCACAACAACCTAACACAACCCTAATTGAAGTGTATCTGGGCAATGTTGTTTCTTTGGGCTCACAGTGGAAGGCCCTCATGG